>NW_009216088.1:998-43349 GCF_000690835.1 Fulmarus glacialis | reverse complement strand
GGAAAGATGCAGGGAATTGGTTTGGGTAGGGGATAAAGGACAGCAAATGGCAGAAAACCTGGCTTTATCCATACCACTGGTTGTACAATAATGTGTGGAGTTTTCCCATGTGATGTTTTCCTTCTCTATGTTTAATTTTTCTAATACAGTGATTTAATTAAGGGCTTCAAGAACTTAAGGTAGTTTCCTGAATCTGTATTCAGTCTTTCCTGATATTTGAGGGAGTACAGTAGAGGGACTTGTAACTAGAATTTGGAGCCTTTTGAGTGCTCTAAATGAGTGCATTGAAGATGGGTCCTATTTTTCTCAAAATCTGAGTGTTTCCAGATCCAGAATTCTGGTTCTGACCTCTCTTGGACGGTAATCTTTTTCTACTGTACCAATAGGGAATGTTTTTCTTACAGGCTGGGTGTTGGGGTTTGATGGACAAGCTGTCTCATCTGTTATGGCAGAGCCTATATTTCTGCTAGCATCTTCTCACATAAATATTCCATGCATCAAACATGTACAACACGCAACATAATTGCGTAAAAAGGATGACGTATGAAGAAAAATACACAGTGCCCGTGGCTAAGAATGTCTTAATCAGGTGTTCAAAATGCACATCTACGCACCAAGGAAATATTTTGAGGTATATTATCTAAGCCTGCTACGAATAAAGATTTTTTTCATGTTAAACATAATAGCTATCATTGGAGGACGAATGATCGGGATGTATTTGCAGTCCTCTTTTTCTGGGGCAGTGGAAATTTTCTTTCTTTTTTTCCTTGCACTAATTCAAACAAATCTGCTCTTTGGTCTTTCCAGCCAGATTACTTCAGTAGTTGCCCTCAGGACAGCTTGTTTAAGCATAAACTTATGTAGGGCTCATGCTTTTTGTTAATTCCAAGGGCTTTTATACTGGTTTCCCCATTAAAACTGAAGAAGGAGAGAATGACTTTGTCGTCGTGACCATTCCCAGTGAAGACGAGATGTTGTTTGATCCCAGACTGTGGAATTCCCTCACTTTAAGATTTATATTTTGTTAAAATAGGTAACTTGCAGTGTTTGAATTTAAGAAGTGCTGGATACCGTAAGAACCAGCTGGAGACAGAGAGCTTTAGGTGCTTAAGTGCAACATAGACTTGCAGGACTGAGGATCGAAAATCTGAGTGAGGGAGCTTGGAAAGAGAGAGGAGACTATGGTGTTGTATTGTTGTCATGTACCCTTAGTGAAGTGCAGTGGTGAATTTATGACTCTCACTGGGGACAAGTTGCTTTTGCCATAGCCTGTTAATTTCTAACAGGAATGAATGAATAGCTGAGTGGGTGAAAGCAGCAAAGAACAACAAACAAACAATACAAACGTAAAGAAAGCAATATTAAATAAATGAAATGTTACAGTATGTGACTACACAAGAGAACCTGGGGGAACTGCAAAAAAGAAGGATTGAAAGGGAATGGAGTTTGTAATAGAGTAAATACAAATTAATTCTAAGCTACAGTGAAATTCCCAAGGAATTACATTTTGCATCCACATGAATAGTAGGGTAATTCATCATGATTAATGATGTTACAATGAACCCTGGTATGTGTTGAAATACTTTCCTGTTCTGAAAGTAGGAGAAAAATGTTTACTATGAACAGCTAAATACGGACATTAATCATTATGTCTTTAATGCCAGGTCAAAACTATTTTCCTGCTGCGAATATTCTGCTCATTATTATAACATTTAGAGTTAACAGACTGACTAAGACAAGTGTAAAATTCCTAAAGAAATCGTGCAATTGAAGCTAGAGTTGCATAGAAAGTCTCAGACCTCAAAATGTTTGGGTAGTCTCCATTGCTACTTACTTTTCACGAGGCATGGGTGCAAAATGGCCGGAGGAGCAACAAACATAACACGAGGTGTGTTGACACTGATTTCACAACATTCTTTGTAGTCAAGGCATGGAATTAAATTCTCAGAGTCGTACTTGATCTGTGAAGGACAACGTGGACTCTGAGTGAATGGGTGCAATCCCGGTGACTGCAGTGGCATGCCCTTCAGCAAGCGTTAGTTGCTATACTGACTAGGAGCCCAGGCGTCTGGCTTCTCTGCCCGGAGCTCCTAGGTCCTGCATGCGTCCTTGGACAATCACCTCTGAAGCCCATCCTGCTGCTCTTGCAGTCAGTGCCACAACCGCTGGTCTCACAGGGAGCAGGATCAAACTCCTGATTTCCCTCTGTCTCTGTTCCCTATCTGGAGGACATGCTTTGAGTCTAGTTGTAGAAACCTTTTCCCATCCTCAGCCTCCTGACTTCTGCTCTCCTTGCATCTGAAAGGACAATGCCACCACCCCTGGACATACCTTCTGCTCCAGGCCCTGACCCTGGCCAGTTTGTGCTGCCCTTCCCCAAGCTGGCACCAGTATTTGTGTGATCAGGGGTTGTCTCAGCTGCTTCGCAGGGCTAATTTTCAGCCATTTCAGTTCCCTGATTTGCCTCTTGCTTGGCCTTGTGAAAGCTAGACCTAGCTCAAAGGAAACAGCAGGACGTATTACAATGCTCTCCAGCAGCAGCTTGCACTTCGGGGCTGCACTATTGGCTGCTCTTACGGCTTGGAGGGAATTGGAAACTGTAGCCTGATCCTGGTATTCCCTTTACATTCATCCTTTCCCTGTCTTTGGCCCATCTGCACCAGCCTCCTCTGATGAAACAGCTCATGTTATAAGTCCCCCTCCTTTTTGGGTACCGTATGATAATTTGGAGCCAAGCCGGCCCATCTACTGAGCTTCCCCTCTGCTTGGCTCAAGGCTGTGCTGATGTTCAGTGGAGGAACTGCTCAGTGGCAGCAGCCAGGAGGAAGACCACGCAGGAGCTAAGGCTGCTGGCCACATCCAGGTGGTACGTGCCTCCTGGAGAGCCAGACCCCTCTGGGGTGTGTGACAACTCTGGCAGCATAGGGGAGCACAGGCCACGGCGTCCTTGAGTGCTAATGTCCCTGTTCAGAGCTGGGGGACCCAGGCTCTCTGGCGATCCTTTGTTACCAACACGTGGCAGCAGGCCGGTGTGCTCTTCTTCCCCAAGCTCGCCTCCCACAAACGTGTTTGAGGGGCTCTTCTCATGCTGGAGTGGTTTTATTTAGGTGAAATTACACTGGCAGGCGCATACCCTTATCTGTCTGTTTACATTTTGAAGCTTCTGGGGCTGTGTCCAAAGTCCACTGAAATCAGTGGGAGTCCTTCTATTTATTCCAATGAACTCCGATCGGGCTGTGTACCAACACAGAAAGGAGACTTACACACATTTTGCCACCTCCCCACTCCCTTCCTCCCAGCTTCCCCTGCCCTGGCTTCTCATCTCCTTCCTCCTCTCCCCACTGACATGATCACCACATAAACCAGAAAGGCTTAACAAAGATTTGTGTTATCAGTGACATTTAAAGCTTCCAGAAATCAGGAGTCTTTGTAATCACGGTCACAGGCTTTGTAATCCTCCTGTGCCTGTACTGATTATACAGGTAATGGGGTGCTGTAGCAAATGTTATCACTGCCTATTCAGAGTGCTAATCCAGTGACTAGAAAATTAATGATCACATTACATTTACATGTATTTCTATCTGTCTAACGTATTGGAATATCGCGCTTTCTTTATGGGATTTACTTTCTTGGTTTATGTCCTCTTTCCCCAGAGGAAACGCAGCCACTTCCCTTCTGTTACCACACACAGAGAAAATGACGTGGACAAGGCGACGTGGGCAGTCTGTGGCAGAACAGGGAATTGAATGTGCGTCTCCAAGCACCAGGCTAGTGCAGGGAGGGTAGATCCCATGATTTCGAACAAAACAATGATTTTTTTTTTTTTTAAAGGCCAAATTGGTGACTTTTTGCAACACAAATGGCTGAAGTAATCATTACCAAGCAAACAAATAGAGGTAGGAAAAGGGCAGGGAGAAGAAACTGTGTATTTCAACATTTTTCAATGTTTCAAGTTCTTTGAGAGAACAAGGCTTCTAGCTTAATCCAAGCTATATTTGGAGGTGATGCTGGAGCAACTGAGTCGCTTACATATGGGGACCAGTGAGACTAACAGTGCTTCTCTTATCTCACCCTGGATTCCTCCACTTTATTAGCCCTGGAAATCATTTTGCAATACTGTGTGTCCTGTTTATAAGTGCTGTTAAGGGACAGTGATGTTTTATGTCATGGAACCAGGACTTTTATCAGCCTCGGATGAGTATTTAGAGGAAAATTGCCCTGGAAAACAAGGTTTACTACCTTGTTCCGTCCCTTCTGCTTCCCAGCTACGCAGCACCTGCGGCCTTTGCTAGGAGCTGGCCCCTCTGCCTCGTGACGGTGAGTGGAGGAGCAGGGAGGCTTCAGGGTGAGGGCACCAGCAGGGAAGGCTCCTGGGCTGGTGGAGGGATTCGCTGCCACCCCCAGCTGCAGCCCCTGGCACGGGAGCGGAGCCAAGGGGAGCTGGCGGGGAGGAACCCGAATGTGTTGCAACTGGTTACTCTCAGCTGACATCAGGGCCCCTGGAGGGCTGCCTGCAAGCCAGCGCAGCGTAAGCAGGCCTGGCGCGGGTTATGAGACATGAAAGTGGCTTGGAGCCACCTTTGTTCCTCCCCTCATAGCCCCTCTGCTGTGCCCAGGAGCGGAGGATCTCAGGGAATTGGGATGGAAGCAGTGACCGGCCAAGAACCCATGGGGAAGAGAGAGACATTTTAGGCAGTGATAATTTTGATCAGCTCTGCATTGTTTTAATCACATACTCCTTACAAGGAGCTGCAAAGACTAATGGCCTATGTGGTATGATACTGAGAAGAAGATTGTGTTTAACATAGTGGGGAGTGTATAAAGTAGCAGACGAGAGCTTTGGAAAGATTGGATTAAATTCAACAGATCTGGAGGAACTCTGTGTATGTGCGTGTGTAAATCCTGGGGTCCTTAACTTTGTCTTGGGTTGAGTACAGGCCGAGTAGGGGCTTCAAAATCTACTGAGAGCTGCACAATCTGCATAAACTGTAGATTACCCTGATCTTATACTGTCATTTTTTATCCTAAGAGTACCTTATTTCTGAGTAATTTCTAAATCTTATTTAAAAGGCCAGTACAAATGGTTTTACTATGCAATAATCTTCACACTGGTTTCAGTCCTGGAAACAGCTTTCTGGAGTTAGTAACCTGGATCATGTGAATGCTCCTGTGTCATCTTTGGAGTTTATTTGCTCACATGAAGATAAGCAGATATGCAGGAATGGGCCTAGCGGAGCTCATGTAAAGTGTTAATTAGATCCTCCCTATCATCAGGATATAAAAACACAAGAAATAGGCTTTAGAATGAAAGAGGAAATAGGTTTTCCTAATTTAAAGCAAGAGGTAGTGACTTACCACAGCTCATTGCTTGAAAAAGACTTGGTAAGGTAACTCAGTCAACGAAATGGCGATGTTTCTCAACAGTGTATAGCATTGCCTCAAACAAGCATTTATGTTTTTCATAAGCAGCTACGTTAAATTTTTAATCAATGTTTGGCAGATGCTTTTATGTTTCTAAGCATTTCATTAATGTTTCAGCAAATATGTCATATCTCCCAAAGCAAAGCTTTTGCTACATGTGTGAGTGCCCCAGAATCCTTTACCGCAGACAGGAGTAATGGTTGGGAGGAGCCCATGGTCTTGGGTGGGCTTGAATACCCCAGTGGGAACATGACATGGCATGAGGAATGTAGAGACTCAGGGAGAGCCACCTTTGGGCAACCTGAAGAAGATGAAGCATCTGAGAGTTGTTGAACTGCAGGCAGCATGGGCCAAGGCGTTGTTCCTTGATGGAGGGTGGAAATGGAAGGAGTTTGCTGGGAGAGCATGCATGTAGTGGTGATATTTGTGAAAAGCACGCAGGCAAAAAGAACACAGATGAGAGAACAGTGGGGATTTGAGGAGCAGGTCCTGGATGTGACGGGAAGTGGAGGAGCAGCAGGGTTGAACAGCAAATACATAATCTCCCAAGAACCAGAGGGTACTGGAAGACTTAACTGTGGTCTAAGATAGAGCAGTTCATGCATGGCCATGAGTGACTGAGATAATGAGGTGGGAGTGAGTGATGAAGGATTATATTCACCAGGAGGGAAGCAGTTTGATTCCTTCATTGCTCATTCCCAAGCACTCTAATGTTTGGGTGGTATTTCAGTGGCAGGGTTTTTATAAGGGAAGTGTGATGTTGTTTTATGGGGTGCTAGCCAGATCCCACTGAGCCATACTCTCAATCTTCAGTCTTCTTAGTCACAGTTTTTTTAACAGAGCATTCATCTGTTCATAAAGTTGCCAGTGTTTCAACATTATCATTGATAAGGACTGGACTACATTTACATTTTTTTGCCAATATAACTGTCTCAGAAGTGTGGTTTTTTTATGGTTTGGTATTGTTGTTATAACAAAGGTATAGTCATTAGTGGTAGTGCAGTTATACCAGGACAAAAATCACTTCTTGTGGTGTTGAAAGTATCCCACTTAGTGCCTGGGAAGAGCTGCATTACCATAAACAGCTCTTCACACGGTTGTGTAAAGGATGTATTAGCATGAACGTTAAGAGTATTGGAATGATAATGCACTACAGAGTTGTAATATAGAAAAAAAAATTGGAAAACAATGTTGGAAAGGTGCTGCTGAGCCTTCAGAGTGTTTTTTCTTGGTTTTGAGTTTGAAGGAACTTTCTGATGCTCTAGAGCTTTCATCTTTTTCAAGAAGACACAGATTTTGTAAGTACTCCATATATTTCATCTAGACTCATTCTTGAGCACTTAGCTTAAGTTATTTTCATGACATACCAACAAGGCATTTAGAAAAATTCTCATATTCTTTTCTTCAGCTGCACAGAAACAACAGTGCAATGAGTTGAATTTAAAACAAACACATTGTTTTCTCCTTTCCTGTGATACCCCTCCATCAGCTCAAGATAGCATTATATTGTTGAGTAACATGTCAGTAAGGTCTTCTGTTTATTGCTTACCCTTAAGAAAAAAATGAGTTCTGGATCCTCAGAAACAGCTTTTCCTTAGCGGGCTAGCTTTTCATCTGTGATTTTGGGCTCCAGTGGTCAACATAAGCCATCGTAAAAAACACTTGGAACAAGGCGGTCAAGTTGAAGGCGACTGAAATTGAACCTATATAATTTAAAGCCAAAAGCTCTGTTCAGGGCAGAGGGCTTTAAAGCAGCAATAATGCACACGTGAGCAGGAGAAGCGCTTAAGACAAAGGACGCGTCAACCTCTGCAGCAGCATTTTGGATGACATATTGTGACAAAGGGTGCTTAAAGGCTTCTAAGCACATGCCGTGCGAGGTTTACAGATGCCCTCTGTGGCACAGTCATCCTTATCCAGGAAGGTGCAGTGACAGTGATCTTTTCATGACCAGCTGGAGGCTCATCACCACAGTTGCATAAATAGACTTGCCTGTTGCAGAACATGCCCATGCCACCATGCTGGAACTGAGCTGCAGATATTAGTGAAGCACTGCTGACTTGCTCTGGCTGGAGGTCTTGCTTACAGGTTCCTGATGCAGTTTACCTTTTCTCATTTTGAATGTTTCATCCCCTGCTCAGAGGGTGTTGGGTTGTACTCTGCATCATGACCTTAGCTGTAGTGGTCAGTCAGGAACAGTGTATTTCTTGGGACTGTCAATATCCAAGGAGTTAGTTTACATCATTGCTATTCCTGACTGCATAAAAGAAGGAAGCTGGATTTTATACCTGGAGACACTGCTTCTGTCAGAGTAAACATTAGGGTTGCTACAGTAATTGGACACGTGCAACTTACCTATACCGACACTCTGGCCCTGCCCTGATTTCCTTCAGTAGCTACAGTCAGATTCTGCATTGGCAAGGTCCAAAAATAGTTCAGATTTCAAATACTTCATTGTCCTTAATTCGTAAAAGGGCACAGTGTATTGTATCCTTGCACCAGTCAAGTTCTAAGCAGACTCGTCTGGGGATGAATTTGGAAAGTTTGGAAAGGGCTTTGCCAGCATTCTGGAGGCTCAATACATAACAATTCCTCTGATTTGCTCTGTAGCTAAATTTTAAGCCAAAGAGTTCAACAGCTTCTATTACTTTGGGACTAAATTGTAGTGATCAAGTTAAAAGGGTAGTTGCTTGTCAGGATCAAAGTTGCTTTGCGTTCCCTCTAACTGCGATCATTACTTGAAGAATGATAATGTAATCCCATTAATAAAATGATGAATAGATAACAACCTGGTTTTGGGGGTGAGCAGTAAGGCTGGGAGGAGGGGGAAGCTGAGGTTGGATAGCAGTGTAAGTCATCCAGTGAGTCAATGGCAGGAGGTAGGGGACCAGGGCCCCCAGAAATTTACTGCCAACTCTAAATGTGTGAGCAAAATATAACAACAGTATAAAACGCCTAGTTCCCTAGAGAGACCTAGTCAGATGGAAACCTGGTCTCCATCGCAGGCCCTGTAATATTCTGGACCAGTGTTACGTACTGAAATAAAAGTGACTCAGTGCCAGCTTTTATTTTAGAAATGCTATTAAAATGCTTTTTAAAAGCAAAATAAAACCAAGAGACACATGATCAGTATGAAGCAATTATTAGTAAAACTACACTGATCCAGGATTAAAATACTTTATTAAATAAAACGCAAAACAATCTTAATACTGAGTAAGAATTAAGTCACCAAATGAATACCAGCTCTAAGCAATCCTGAGCTCAACTCTAGAAGGCGGAATACAAAGTTTTGCTGTAAATCTCACCTACATTATTGTACTGAACACTTAAATTAATGATCTGAATCTGTTGGTTGTTTCATACTTGGTTGAAAGAGTTATTTTGGGTGCCCCTTTGTTTTGATGAAGATTGTATTTTTAAAACCTGTGTTATAAAACAGGACAAGCACACTGCTACATTTTTACTTTTGCACCTTAAAAATTAAGAAAGAGATTAGGTTGCCCACACAAGTGGTTAAAACAAAAGATAAGAGAAGTTGTTCCATGAGGAAGAAGCTTTGCTTCCTGTGGGCTTGTGCCCCCTCTCTCTCAACCATCGTTTCCTAAATTCTCTTCCTGTTTGGCTGAGCGAGCAGCTGGCCATAGGTGTGCTGACCGCCCCGCCATTTGCTGCCCGCATCTTGGCCAGCCGGCCAGCACCGCGTGGCGTACACAATGTGCTGCCTTCTGCCTGCTCGCTCCCATGGGGGCACTGGTCCCACACCTCTCCCTTGCCAGGTTAAAAGGAAGGCATAGAAACCTCACCTCTGACCTTTTTGAAACCTCTTCTTCTTGGTCAGTTTTAGCGGAAATAGACCACTGGTTTGCAATATTATTGTGGGAACTAATACTTGGGCGAACAACGTAATCGCTGCAGCTTTGTGCCCTTGGGAAACCAGACTAAGGAACAGAAAAGTAAGAAAGAAGATACTAAAAATACGAGGGCAGTGCAAGCTCTTCAGTTCTCAGTCTTCTGCACGCTTATGTAGTAGGGGCTGGAAGTGCAGAGCAGATGTGGCACTGTTTTGCTGGCATACTGCTTTCCACTAGGAGGGATTTTTTTAGTCTGGAGAAGGAAGATGATTGATTAGTCAGCTACTGAAGGAGCTTTTAAAATGTTGATGCAATGACTTGCTTTTCCCCAAATGATAGCTGTTGATATTCTAAAGCAGCAATATTCCCTAAGGTTGCTTGCTGACCCATAAGACAAGGCTTTTCTGCATCACCCTTGAATTTTGTGGGTTGCCTTGCACTGTTCCCCTTAGGGCCAGGCATCTTTGTCCAATCAAGCTTGAATTAGGTCACTGTTAACTAGTGTCAACTTGGAGGAGTCTTGCTGAAGCTGGCAGTCTAAAAAAAAATTAAATATTTTCCATGCCACAGAGACTGTTGGTCTGTGACCCACCAAAATATCAAAAATCCAGATGCATAAGACCAATTCTGATGAAGCTGGCATAGTCTTATCTGGGTCAATTGTCTTAACAAGACATTATGTCACCAGTTAGGGGAAAATACAATCTAAAACCCCTAAAAATAACTAATGGGAAAAACCTTGCACAACAACGCCAGTCGCACAGCATTTGATCATCAGAAAAATAAAAATAAATTCAGACTCATGATATATTTAATCATCTGTATTTATTCCTCTGCTAATCTAAAAACAGGCAAATGTTCTTTTTCTTCTTGGAAACAAGGCAATTCCGGAAAACTTCATATTTTAGGCAGCTCTTCAAACAGCTTTTCTCCTAAAACTTAAATTTTGTTATTTGTTAAGAGGAAAGCCATTGGAATGAAAAAAATTTGAATTGTATATAAGCTCCTTTACCATATGTGGTGGGTTGACCCTGGCTAGATGCCAGGTGCCCACCAAAGCTGCTCTATCACTCCCCCTTCTCAGCTGGACAGGGGATAGAAAATATAACGAAAGGCTCGTGGGTTGAGATAAGAACAGGGAGAGATCCCTCCCCAATTATTGTCACAGGCAAAACCAGACTTGGCTTGGGGAAATTAATTTATTGGCAATCAAATCAGAGTAGGATAATGAGAAATAAAACCAAATCTTAAAACACCTTTCGCCCACTCCTCCCTTCTTCCCAGGCTCAACTTTACTCCTGAATTCTCTACCTCCTCCCCCAAAGCGGCACACAGGGATAGGGAATGGGGATTGCGGTCAGTTCATCACACATTGCCTCTGCTGCTCATTCCTCCTCAGGGGGAGGACTCCTCACACACTTCCCCTGCTCCAGCGTGGGGTCCCTCCCATGGGAGACAGTCCTCCATGAACTTCTCCAATGTGAGTCCTTCCCGTGGGCTGCAGTTCTTCACGAACTGCTCCAGCATGGGCCCTTTCTATAGGGTGCAGTCCTTCAGGAAGACTACTCCAGCGTGGGTCCCCAGCAGGGTCACAAGTCCTGCCAGCAAACCTGCTCCAGCATGGGCTCCTCTTTCCACGGGTACACAGGTCCTGCCAGGAGCCTGCTCCAGTGCAGGCTTCCCACAAGGTCACAGCCTCCTTCGGGCATCCACCTGCTGTGGTGTGGGGTCCTCCATGGGCTGCAGGTGGATATCTGCTCCACCATTAACCTCCATGGGCTGCAGGGGGACAGCCTGCCTCACCATGGTCTTCTCCAGGGGCTGCAGGGGAATCTCTGCTCTGGCCCCTGGAGCATCTCCTCCCCCTCCTTCTTCACTGACCTTGGTGTCAGCAGAGTTATTTCTCTAACATATTCTCACTCCTCTCTCCAGCTGCAGTTGCTGTTGCGCAGTTTCTTTTCCCCCTTCTTAAACACGTTACCCCAGAGGTGCTACCACTGTCGCTGATGGGCTCAGCCTTGGCCAGTGGTGGGTCCATCTTGGAAGCAGCTGGCATTGGCTCTATCGGACATAGGGGAAGCTTCTAGCAGCTTCTCACAGAAGCCAGCCCCGTAGCCCCCCCGCTACCAAAACCTTGCCACGCAAACCCAATACACCATACCAGCTATCTTAAGGAGAACTGTTCTCTAGGCTGTCAGAATAGGCATCAGAGGAATATACTTTTTGTGTTTTGCCATAGAAAGAGAACTTGGATTTCATGACAGTCACTCTGACCTAGCCTGAAGAACTGAAGACACCTGGAGGAAGCTAGACCAAGAACGAAAAAGTGTGAGATGGGAACACATATACTTAAGCCACATTAGCCTCCATTTTGTCCCCGAAGAGGAGTGGCAGTTCTGTAACAGCAGTAACAAAAAGAGCCCAAGGAAGAAAGGGAAAGGCAGAAGAATCTCCAGATATGTTATGTGTATGCAGGGAGCATCCTGCACATGAAAATATTTTGCGGTGGTGATGTCTGAAACCTTCAGAAAACACTGCTCCATTAGGAAAGAAGTTATCTAGGCGTTCTCAGCCACCAACTTCCAGGTCTTTTGTATGAAAAAGCCATGGGGGGGGAAAAATTGAGGCAGGAGTACTCCAAAATACAGTGTGGAATCCAACCAGTTATGGAGTTTTTCAAGATCAGCCTGGATTTGAGAGGGAAAGAAAAAAGCAATGCAGTGAGATGACAGCGAAGAGGGTCTCTAAGTCTGTGATGCTGTGAAAACACAGAAAGGTCCTGTGGTCCTTCATCACAGAAGTACATCGCAGTATCCAGAAAACCCAAGAAGTTTTCATTGAGGGAATACCTTTCAGGAAGGAGATGAAGTAAAGCATTTCAGATGCCTTGGAGTTTTTGAGAATCTTGAAAATGGTTGTTTGAAGCTTTTTTCTTTTGCTAAGTGGATTAGAGATTTGGTTGGATTAGGGCCTTAATAAATACCTACAGCGTTTGTCTTTCATCTGCGAAATGTTTGCTTGCTTTTAAATAGACTATTCTTGTTTGCTCCAGTGTTGTCATGTTGATGTGAAGCTTTGGAAACAGGAATTTTGCCCTTAATTCAATAAAAGGATTTGGAAACCTGAGGCTAAAACTCGCCTCAAATATAACTGGTATAAATCCAGAGTAGCAGGACTTTATTTCAGTGCTGGAGAAGCAGCAGGAGACTAGCTCCTTGACAATTTTTGATGTCTGGATGACTTGTTTATTTGCCTCATGATAGTTTGCGGTAGTGTAGCTATTATTTTTAAAGCTCGGCCCTGGCCAGAGGGCAGCTGTTCTGTTCCATGCGACGGGGAAACCCAGCGGTGCTTCCCCGGGCAGGAGACGGTTCCTTTGTCTGGAGAGCAGAGGACCGCTGGCTATGGCAGTGGTGAATGGAGAGGCGAGGCCTGGACATCTTCACTAGTCCGGCAGCCATGCGATCATTAAACGAGAGCAGGCCTTGTGAAACAAGAGCGGATCTCGTGAAACAAGAGCGGATCTCGTGAAATCTGTAGGTGACACCGAGTCAATGGGGTGCCAGGAAAAGTACAGTCCAGCCGTGCTCTTTCGCTCTGCTGCGCAGCACTGCTGCTGCTCCCCCCTCTGCTTTTCCTTTGCGAGTGGCTTGGGTGGCCCAGTGTGCAGATACGCCTGTGTGTGCGGTGGAGGAGATGCTGCCTGCTCTGTAGCCATAAACAGAGGAGTCATAAAACCTGTTCCCCGTCACTCTGGCTATCCTTTGGATGCTGTTAACTGATGAACAATTCAAAGGTGATAACTCAATGACGATAATTTATTGCAGCGATTTATAACTTCAGTCATGTACAATTAACAACCTACAGGCAATAGGAGGGCAATGATGAAAATTTACTGCAGCCATTTGTCATTTATATTGCTGGCCAGAACAAAGTATGTCAAGGCACAAAGACAGACCACAGACCAGACAGTGGGAGCCAGCTGCCAGCTTTGCGGACAAGGAGGCCCCCAGCTCCAAGTGCTGACCCATGGCACGCCAACCCCTTTTCACACCCTTTCCCGTAAGGGCACAGCTACATGGGTTTTATGGGCCTGGTTGTGCACGGGCACGATGGGGAGGGTTTCTCACTGCCTATGAGGCCAAGCTGGAAGCCTACGGTGGGACTGTCAGGACCTGCTATTGCAAGGTGGGGTGGAAGGTGGAGCAAGAGGCTGGGGAGGTGTGAGAGGTGCAGTTGTGTGAAGGGGTTGTCATGGCAGGCCTGACCCACAGTCTGAGGATGTTGTTCATCTAGATGGGCTGAGCTGGCTGGCTCCTGGCAGGCTGGCACAAGAGTCGTGCCTGCCCCTTCCCTCTCCCCGGCTCCCATCACCCAGTCTGCAGGGCAGGGCTGCTCACCCGTCCTCACCAAGAGGCGGTAGCGAGGCACAAACCCAGCAAAGATTTTTCTGATGGTGTGGTGAGCCGTACCGGTTTGGCGAGGGCTCAGGTGAGTGCTGAGGCAGGGTTTGGAACAGAGAGAGAAGCAGTGGAGGAGAGAGAGAAAGGCCCCTGCCCCTTTTGGTGGCAGTGAGACGGGACCATCTGCAGTGACTGGAGGAGAGACAGTCACAAGTCTGCTTCCCAGCCGCCTGGGGAAGGGGTAGGGTTGTGCCTGCTCTGCAGGCAGAGGTCTGTTTCCAAGGGCATTATTGACAGTCTCTTTGTAGAGTGGAGATTAGCTCAATAATGAATGCCTCAGAATAAATCAATGGTGGGACAGCTTCTGGACCTGGTGATTTTCCACCCTCTGCAGCTTCTAGGTAGCAGACTAGCTCAGGCTGCAGCAGCAGGGCCAGCAGGGCATACTTCAGCTCCACCTCGGAAAGTGCTCAAGGAGCCCACTTGCTTTTGCTTCAGTTCAGGAGCGTGGCCTTTTTTCTTCAAGGTACATCTTGGCGGCATTTTACATATCCTCCAGGTTGGCGTTTTTGCTTCAAGGAGCTGTAAAGGTCACTGACAGGGCTCTTCAGATGCCATTACTCTCTCTTCAACACTACTCCATCCTTTGCCATCTGATCTTTTAGTATTTGTGATGATGGGACTGGTTTTCATTCTGCCTGATGAAGACAGCTGGTAGCTTGCAGTGTTTATTTCTGCTCTCATAAAATCTTTTAAAAGAACTGTATTGATCTTTAAAAAAGAGAATTACAAGGTCGTAAGACAATTATGGCATGCTGAATTGTGCGGTGTACATCACTACTAGAGAGGTCAAGTCCTATGGGTGAAGGTGAATCTTAGATCTGGAATATAATGATAATTGACCTGCATGTAACATCTCATAGGGTGATATAAATTAGTACGTTTTATTGCTTACATTTTAAGAATCCTGTTTCTCTGGCCACCACAGCCACGAATAACAAAAGGAGTCCCCTTTGCAAAGACCTTATGGTGGCCATCTACTCATAGGACAAAAAAGCAGGGGGGAAAAAGCAATAAGAAAGGAAGGAGGCAAAGGATGTGAAAGGACACTGATCAACCCAATGATCATAGATGTCGGTGTACTGTCTACCTGCCCCTTGTCAGATGATTTGTTGACATAAGCAGTTATTCAGCCCCCTGTTTTTCCACAAAAATCTCTTTTGATACAGCCTTTAGTTGTCTTCTTTTCCTTCACTTTTTTTCCGCCAGAGCAGGACAGCAGTAGACAAGTTGGTATTAGACACGCACAGAAAAAAAGAGGCAAAGAAGGAACCAGAAGGTCCATGCCAGAGTGGAGAGTAAACAGGGAAACTGTTTTGTGATCATGAGAGAAAGATGTCAAATGACAGGCTGAACAGTTTGGGCAAATGGAGGTGTTATTCTCCATGTTATTTTAATAGCTGATAATTAAATAAGAAGAAAGAGAGGACAGACAAGAGTACTTTACTATTAAAAGGGATAAGAAGGAAAAATTGTGTGATCTCCTAGAACAGATCATACACCCAGAGCTAAACTTGTCACAACAGAATCAGGTTGATTCATGAGTCTGTGTGCTGCATGTAATTATACCTTATTTAAAAATTAAAAAAAAAAAAGAAAAAATTTTAAAAAAGAATGGTCTTAAGGTTCAGCCGCACTGCTTTTGCAGAGCTAAATCCTGCCCAAATTAGGCAGGAGGAAATGCTGCTGAAAGGCCCTGAGTCGCAGGGCTCCTCCTGGCCAAACCAAGATTCCTCGGGATGGTTGAGGCAGTACGTTCTAGAAACGAAAACACACCCAGGTCTTCCTCCAAAGGCAGCTGTCGTGCTAGCAAGCCTAATAAACTAGCCACCCCCCCAAAACCACACACCGCGGTAAGCTCTTGCGTGAGCTTGCCCACATGGTGAGCTGGTCCTCTGTGCTAGTGCTTTCTTGAGCACGGAGAACCTGATCAGCTACACGGGCCGGAAAAAGAGGCCCCCTACATCTGCTGAACAGCACATGATAGGATTTAGCCAAGAGATGACTTAATTTCTGTGGAAATAGCCTGATTTTTTCCAAAGTGGCTGAGCACCACGCACATCCTACTGAGATGAGGGGAGGGGGAAGATGCAGGCGCTCAGCCTTGCTGAAGACCGCTGCGAAGGGCTGTGCTCCTTGGTGTGATGAGGAGATTCGAAGGGCTGTCAGGTCCCGCATGTCTTGCAGATGTATTTTTTGTTCTTGCAAAATTCAGCCGTGGCTGAAAGGATCCAATGAAATATTTTTTGACACAGAGACAAAGCGGGGAAACTTCAGCCTGCGCGGAGAATTGCTCAGAAACGTAGGAATGGGTGATAATGGGATTCAAAAAAACAACATTGCAGCTTGAAGTGAAACCATTGCTACCCCAGAGGCTTGTGTATTCTGATCAAGAGTGGGAGGCAAATTAGGCTGGCAATACCTCTGTCTAGTCACCCCACCTGCAGAGTTTCCGAGCATGGTATTTCCGAGCTTTCTCTATTAAACAGCTGAAGTTCAGCCCCTTCCGCACTGCAAAAACCATTTTTCTCTCTCTCTCTCTCTCTCTCTCTCTCTCATGTCCTTGATTAAGTGATGGCTACTGATAATGTTAATCCTCCTCTGCCAGCTCCCCTTCATCTAAACTGCCACTCTTAGTGAGTACTTCCAGTCCAGCTGGCTGACTTACTGCCTTCAAAGCTTCTGTTTTTCCTGACTCCTTCTGTCCGGGAACGTAGCGGGGAAAGGAAGGCAGCACTGCACGGAGGGCACCGACCGGGAAGGGACACAGACAGCCCAGGCTGCCAGGAGGCACGTGCCAGGAAGTGTTGGGAAACACTGCGGATCCGTCTTCACGCTCACAGATGCTGGCATCAGACAGCCTTGCTGTACCCCACCAATGGCACTATCGAGATTCTGGAGTTAGGTTAGTTAAAAATGTGCGAGCTAGAGCTACCCTCTGCCCCCACACAAGTTAATTGCACCATTAAATGTCAAACAGCTTTTGTTACCATTTTCTGCTGATTGAGTGCCCAGTCTGAAAGTGTGTTTTGCCCACGTACTCCATAAATTCTCACCATTTTTATCTTCCACAACAATTTCTCGTTATCTCTTGCCTGACTTTTGCCTTTGCTGGTGTCACGGTTGCAGCCCTGGAAGCTCTTCAGTCTGGGGCACACGTATTTCTGAGGTGCGATTCATTTTGTGCAGACATTGTTCTCCCGCACCCTGTTGACTTAGTGGGGGTGGCACCTCTACACTGAATAGCAGAGCATTGCTCTGAATGTGAAACACGCTAATAAATAATAACCACATTGACCAAATGCCAGCTGATTTTCTAAACCTAGAATGGATAAACCAGCAATAGCTTGGTATTTGCTTGTCTGGTATGAGCTTCTCCATTTTGCGAGCCCAGTGTGGGATAGCTATGGAGGAGAAGTGAACATTGGGCTCTTTAACTCCATCTTTAGGGCTGGTTGGGTAAGTCAAAGCACTCATGATACTGCCCTGTGGACAGTTTTATGCTGATCTCAGTCCATGCAACCACCCTCCTCCATGCATATTCCCCATTGACCTTCCCCTCCTCCTTGATATCCTTGTGGTCATGCTAGTGACCATATGGCCACATGAGCACTAGTGTGACCAGGAGGATATCAAGGCAGAGGGGAACGTCAACAGAGAATATGCATGTGGGGAAAGAGGAGGAGGCAGGAGTATGCACCAGAGGGAAAAGGTCGACTCAGCGGTGGTCACAGAGCCACTCGGACGTACAGCTGACGGCGCGTGAGTCCCCACGTCTTCTTGGAAGTCACAAAAGCCAAGGGGCCCTGGCCCAGCCACCTCTCTACCTCTTGCCGTATCATGGTTTTGGAAGCAGAGTAAAGATGTCCTGGAGGTTTAGTGTCGGGGACAAGATGTTTGTGAACATGACAGGGCTCTTCTGCCAGGTGGCTAAGATGGTTTTTCAGTCACTTTGCATCACATGAATGGGGGGTCTGGATTGAGCCCAGGTTGTATGTGCGTGCTCAGGCTGCCCGGCGCTTTGGAGTATTGATGTTTAGACACCAAAAAAAATGTTGAATTGAATCCTGCTTTCTCCTTAGCACAGTACTGATCTTGAAATAGGAAAAGACCAAACTGTAAACCGGAAACTATATCCATGGAAACATGGAGCTTAGCTCCTACGACTCAACAAGCACAACAGTAATTATTTTGCTGTCATTTCTACAACTTCATAGTTTAGTGGTATTAAGAGACCCTCAGCTCCTCCAGTTGATTATTATCTGTCATTTGTGGTTAAATAATACTGTCAAAAGAATATCACTGACTGAAATTTTATGTTCCCATTTCAAAAATAACACCTACCACATACTGCCGTATTAAGTAGTATTTGAGGTTTTAAAATTAGATAGATAGACAGATAGATGGATAGATATTTTGTCTCTTTTTTCCCTCTCATTCATTTTTTAAATGGAGATACAAACATGTTCTGTAGTTTTATTATAACCCTGATAGAGCCTGTTAGCTAAATTTCTTATTTCCCTGGTTGTCAGATTGGTCTTTCACGCAGCAGTGAAGGAAGCTTTTTTGTAAATTGGAAACAAAAACACAGTTTGAAAACTGAAAAGGCAACAAGAATACCTCTGGCAGGACCAATTTATGCATAAAGACTGCCTTTTTACTGCAGCGTCAATACTGATGGAACTGGTTTTAACAGAGAGCAGAATTGCTCCTGTTAATGATAGCTTTTTTGGCTTATCTCAGAGCTTCGGGGAACAAATAGAGGACCATATAAACAGGATGGGGCTGGGGTAAGTGGTTCTCAACTGAACTTGACCAAGCTTTGGGTGACAGGAAGTTTCTTATTTTAAATAAAAGGTGTTTTACTGTATTGAATCCCATGGTATTGTTTACTTCATAAATATGCACTTATTCATATTGAGGAAGACTGTTTCATCCCACGTGTGGAACAAACTAGCTTTAGACAGTGTATTTTTCACCAGCTTTGTAATACGTTGATGGCAGGCTAAAGACAGCATTGGAAAACCGGTACTGAATCCTGGGGAGAAGGAATGAGAAGGTCTGATTTCCTTACCAGAGCCTGCAGGATGCTCCCTAAGTGTAACAAGTGGTACTGCAACTTGCAACACAAAGGGCTCATAAACAAGGGAACCTTTATTGCAGAAAAGTTTCCACTGCAGCGAGTTCTCAAATGGTCCATAAAAGGGCATAAATTGGCTCTTTCATTTCAGAAAAATAAAATGCCTTCCCACTTGATAGCACAAATAGTAGAACCCAAAGCCAGCTCTCGTTTAAGGTGTTTACAGGACTAGGCACACACCAGAGAACAGGACTGGAGTAGGGCAAGGGAGGAGCCCACGCCTCCCTGGATTGCTGCGTCGTATACCTGGACCCAGAAGATCCATCCAGGTTTTATGTTAAAAGAAGCAAACAAACAACACCTTAATAGTTTAAAAAGCACTGGCAAAAGAGAAGTACCAGGAAATGTGCTGGCTTTGTTGCAGCCTGACAAAAAGAGAGAAGGCCTTTAATTTTAAGAGTTCCAGGGCTTTTTTTTTTTTTTTTCAGTTATTCGCATGAGAAAATAACTAGGCATTCCAACGACATCATTTGGCAGAAATGAAATCTAAGTGCTCCAATTTGAGTTTCAATAAATCAGTACTAGAATTGGCTCTGTCACTCTATAAACTCTTGGGCATTAGCTTTTATACCCTTTTGGAACTGGCTGGCTGCACTCTTAAGCACGCTGATCATGACGCAGTGATGGTTTCATCATGACACGCTCTAATAAAAAAAAAAGCAGGAGAATATTTGTATTGCCGCCCCCTGCCCCCCAAGACGAGTAGGTTTTTAATGGTTTTGTTACAGCCTAATGAAAATAGAATAGTTTGTTTAACATTTCCAGGATTTCCTTTCTTTTGTTTCCTTTTTTTTTTTTAAAATTACTTGGAAAAATAAAAAGGCGATATGATACAACGCAGCAGCCACTGCTGTTAACATGATCTTTCTGTAATGGTGTGTGGAAAGAATGCACAACAAAGGAACTAGAAAAGCTTTGTAAATATACATTGCCCATTTTGGCAGAGAGTAAACCTGTCTGATTATCTTTCTGCTACTGCTGTAAATGATATTGCCCTTTTGTTGAACAGATGCAAGCTATTCTGAATCCAATTAAAGGCTTCTCAGGTGTGCCCATATGAGCAAATTTTGGATTCTGAGGTACATGTGTGTTGGTGCAGCAAGTATTTCTATCGTAAAAGCTATGAAGGCCTGGGTGTAGGTGTGTGTACATTGGGGAGACTATGTATTTTTCCAGTGTAGATGCTGTCAGAGGCTCTTGGTATCAGTGAATATGAAAAGCATTGTTGTTTCTCTAAATGTTATGGCAAAAGCATGAATGGAATTACAGCATTTCTAAATATTTTGCCTAATTGGTCTGTTGGGAAGAATTTGAACTCCACTGGTCCTGGATGTGAATGCAGAGTATTGACTAAACCCGAAACACGCTTGCTGGCCATCGGGAAGGCCCAGGGTCAGTATCACCAGACAGCTGCAAATCCCAAAGGACGCTTTTCGCGAAACCCTCCTTCCTAGCCTTTGCATCTTTGAGATTTTTTTGATTCTGAACCAGAAGTGTCTCAGATTACAAGCCCAGGTCTTCCTCCCCTGGCTTAGAAGCGTGTGATACAAAGAAAGCTGAAGGCATAAGCCATTTCAATGGAAAGTAACCCGGGAAAGGATTATACCCATATAAAACAGCTATGCCTTGTTAGCCCTAGCCTCAACAGCTGTGTTCCCCACTGCTGTATCTATCAGAGGGCAGCCTCTGATACACTATTCCCCAGTTTATTCAAAACCAAATCTCACTTTCTGTGGTGGATAAAGTAGCTGCTTTCCCAGAGGAGAGAAGAGCTGGAGCAAGTGACTCTGCCTGCTATTCCATAGCCATTACTGGCAGGGCTGGAAGTGGTGGAGCAACAAGAGATCAAAGGGTTTTATCATTGTGACACAGGTTTAAAAAGAAAAGAAAAGGTCCTTAAATGCGCTATCTGCCTTTGGTCCACTGCTACAGCTACCAGCACAGCCACAATAGCAATAAACAGTGGTAGTTAGGTTTGCCAACAGAGACATGGCCCTCTTCATAGGGAGGTCTCCCTGGGATCTTCCAGTTCTTGGGAAGCTCTGGAGGGTGATGCGAGCCCTCCTCATCGCCTTTCTGCCAACACTAGACAGCTCTGGAGAACACGGGTGCGCTTGGGTGTGTCTGAGCAGGTCCCCATACCTTTTCAGTGTAAATCTCATTTAGACAAATCCTGCATCCGGTTGGTAGGGCACATCCTTCCCATATGCTTCATCACATCATGTCTGCAAGAATTGGGAGCCAGCAAAGGAGAGAAGCAGGATGATGGAGGAGCTCAGAGGTAGGGAGAGGACAGAGCAACAGCATTAAAGACACTGCTGAAGCGGAGGCAGATCAGTTTGGCCTCATTCTTTTTATGTGGGTAGATGACAGACCGCCTGTTGCCAACTTCTCTTCCATTAGAAGGAGAGACACTTACCCTTCTTTCCAGAATTGTCCTGGTCAGTTGAGAGAGGGTCTTCTGCTACATGTGATACCCAGAGAGTCCTGGGTGCCAAAAGCTCTTCCAGGTACCTCTTTCTGGGTGACACTTTGGTTGTCCCTTAGGCGTCTGCCTGTTGCAGAACACCTGGATCGTGGTCACCCGGAGATGAATCTCACTCTCTCAGCTTGGACAGCCGATACAGGCTCTGATCCCTTTCAGAGCAGGGAAGGGCCAGAACTCAGAAAAAAGAAGTCCCGCTACTTCTTGTCCATGGGCTAAGCCTAGCTGTGCAAGTGAAAAATACATGTGCTCTTGTATGTGGTGTACAAGTCGGCACGCACTTAACTGCAGTGAACATGGGCTAACCTGCCATCACCTGGTGAACTAATTAACAATCTCCTAATAAATTCTGGTCCCACTAGGTTCACTTCTGCCTCCCACTGCTGTTCCCCTTCTTCTCTTGTTCTCAGCCAGCCTGGAGCCCCTCTTACCTCTTCTCTGTTTCAACCAACCCTTTACGGGCTGAGGAACAGAAAGTCCCAGCCTCCTACCTCCTGCTTTCGCACTTCAACTTTATACCTCACTCTGCAAAGTGGCTTCTGCAAAGACTGCTCCCCCTCTCTGCAGCGGGGTCCCGATCTCGCTCCCTGCCAGCCTTTCTGCTGCGGGGGGGCTGTGCTCCTACCTCTCCAGGCTGAGGATCCCACTAACTGGTGCCAGAGGCAGGCAGTGTGAGCAGGACTGCTGCTGGCTAACTGTCCCAGTGGAGAGGCTGGGACAAGGCAGAGCTATCTCACGGATAGCGTAGAGCAAGATCACCAGGAAATTGCAGATTCAACATGCAGAGGAAGCAAAATGGTCTCGCTGAGTTCACGGGAAGTTTTACCGCTTACTGTGGAGAAACTGGCTTATTTTCTGCTCACATTTTCATGCCATAACATGAATGGGCTTGCAGGGCAGTGATGATTCTTCCAAGTCACCTTTTTATGATTCTCTGAAAACACATGGGATGAAGTCTTGGCTCTATAGAAGGCACAGCTGGCATCAAGGTGGCACCTAGAGTCACTTTAAATAGTAGCCAGTGACTTTGCAGGTATGCTCTAGAGTCCCCTAGTTCCTGTGCATTCAGAGAGCTAACCTCCTATAATCCACGCTGGGTGTATTAAGAATCATGTATACTGTGAAGATGGATTTGTTACGCTCAAATAAATAAATACCGAGGAAATGGGCACGTTGAAAAATTCAGAAAAATGAGTGTGAGGAATCAAAATTAGTAAGGAACTCAAACTGGCAAAAATGCCTACTTAAGGGGGAAACAGCCAAGAAATCCTGTATTAGTGAAGCTTGTTAAATTAGCAACCTGTTGTGTCTGATATTGTAAGGCTATTAGCAGGCTTCCCACTTCACTGTGGTACATCGGGTTTGTTAATGTATGCCTCAGCCTTGTGATTACTTTTCCAAGCAATTTTAACGTGTGAATTTCTTTTTCTTTAATTTACTGTGGCCAGGGTTAACTCTCTGAAAAGAGAGGAGAGGGTACTGCCAGCTAAGGTGTTCAGTGTTTAAAAAGCACCTTTTAGCCACAGCCATCATGTAATGTTACCAGTAAAACGTCAGTGGTTTTTTATGCTTAGAGTAGGAAACAATCATGAGATCTTAGATGCCTCAGTGAGGTTACACTTGCCAAATGCAGGCACTTCAGGAGACTTTTTGCCTTCAGAACCTCTTCTTCCTGAGTCAAGTAAATCACTGATCTGTCTCATTTCTACACGTAGCCCACGTTTGTGGTAAATTTTTCTTTGGTTATATTCTTATGTGCCTGAAGGCTTCTACCTAGGAGCTGAAATTTGTTCTTTTATTTCAGGAAGTTGTCTAGATAAGGTTACAGCAAATGGCCCGTGGCAATCCTTAATGCTAATCTTTCACACACTTCAGAACATTAGGTTAAAGGGAGGACAAATACTTGCTCATGTAATTGATATGTTTCTCCATTCATTTCCCAAGATTTTATCCATAAAAGTGAGGATATGGCCATTACGCACATCTTTTCTACAACTGCTGGTAACCTTGCTCATGACCAGGCAGCACAAGTGTGTGTTACGCCATTAGGTCTGCGTGCAAGTCTTGTTCTTCAGGACAGGACTCGGAGGTGAAGTTTCTGCTCCTGGTGTTTCTCAGACTTCCCGAGTACGCACTGACTTTGGGACATCTTTTCAAGAGTGTACTGTGGTTTAGGATGCCTCATTTCTAAGCTATCAAGCTGAGATACCTGGGATTTAATTTTTGGACCAAAGAAGTCCTGAGAGAGCCACCTGCAATTGGTGGCTGCCCAGCAGAAATTCAGGCTCAAGAGAACCCTGCTTGAAGGCATGCAGAATGGGTGCTGCTTTTGAAAATGCTGGCTTCCATCTCGCTTTTCTTCCTGGAAATTACTGCAAACATTAATATCCCTCATCAGAAGATAATTTGGCTGATAGTCTTTCTAGTCTCTTTGGCCTGTTTCTGTTTGATATGCAAGGTGACTGAAAGTGTCAACCTTCAGCAAATTCAAATTAAGCACAAAATGCATTTTCTTACTTGGTAACGTAGCCTATTTGTTAAGTTCAGAGGGGTTCTTCTGGCTCCTTGGGTGTGTACCTGAGTTATTAAGTGAGTACATGCCTAGAAGTAGGGAATAGGAAACACAAATAGATAACATGGGGAGGCATTGATTCATCTTCCTTTGTAAAATTGACTGTTTAACAAGTTTTTCATAACAGTGACTTCTGGGACTGAGTCCATGTAGGAGGAATAACTTTTATATAACATTTGGGGTCTAAATTAAGAGATGGATTCTGCCTTTGGCTGCCCCCTAAGTAAGAGAGCAGAGAAGCACAGATGGTAGAAAAGCTCAGTGTAAAGTAGTGACCTTACATGCAGTATGACTTGGCCCAGCCAACAAATCTACTCTCTGCACTAGAAGATATTGCTCATGTAGCAGACTGCATACTGAGGTAGCTCTTAGTAGCTAGAAAATAGCTAATGAGCTATTTCTTGTGTTAGCATATGCATGCATTGTCCTCAGTGGCCAAAACAGCTGCTGATACTATGTGCAAGCAGTTGGTGCTGGAAAGAGGGGCAAGGAGCATCCCACGGCACCAGACTGCCTGGTACAAACTGGCCTTCGGTGATTGTACTCTTTATGAACCGAGGTCACCAGTATCTCTGTTCTTTGCCGACTGGGGCAGGACGCAGGGGCAGGATGGTCCCTAACACTTGAATTACAACAGTCAATTGTTTTAAATACTTCTGTGCAGGATTGGGCTTATCATCTTTTTGCTGGTTGGGTTTCATTTTGAAGACTAGGGAGCGAGTGTACCTCCTGCTGGAAAAAGGCCTTTCAGCCCAAACAGTGCAGGCAACTGAGTGCCCTTGCATGGCAGGTCTTCACCAAATGGGGAATAAAAACAAAGGGAAGGAATATGTGACCTTCCAACCTTAAGCTCTGCATGCCATGTGGCTGGTGGGAGGCATTAGCAAGGCTCCACTGTTCATTGTTGTGGGTGTCTTTATGAACATTAGTGACAGAGAGCCAGCGGGCTAGCAGTAAATACAGATAAGCATCAAAATCCACATTAACACTTCTCCACTCCACTGACAACAGAAAAGATATTGGAAGTGTTGCTGTTTTTCAAAAGTTATGTGTTGAATGCGGTCTGCAAAGCAGAGGTATTTAGGGCCGTGGTGACATAATATATCCCACCGAATAAGCAGTATTTGCAGGCAACTGTGTACAAGCCAGCTATATGTGTGCTCTAGCCCTACTTAAAATAAACCTACACATACTATCACTTTCTTATTCTGGGAACCAGCTAAAGAGAACGAGGGCTGCAGCAGCTACATATTGGTATATACTGCACATACGCTGATTACTCCCACTCTTGTCACGGCCATTTCTACTCAGCAGTTGCCAGTGTTGTGGAGAGGCATAACTCCTGATATTTTGGAGAATATGGGAAGAGAGTAGTCAATGTTTGCTTTGCTCCCTCACTGTTGTCAACCTAGGTGATGGGTTTCCAGCTGTGTGTGTGCATGTAGAAGCAATACGTGTGCACACAGGCAACTGGGTTAGAATTCCTTGCTGCTGTGGAAGAGAAGGGTGTATTTATTGCCTGAGGGGCGCCTGAGCCCTGATCCAAGCTTCACTGAAGTCAGTGGGAATCTCTCTGATGGTGTTACAGACATAGTGTTACAATCCTAGAGATGGCAAAGCAGCAGTGGAAAATATGCATGATGCTCACTCAGCAACGACTACAAACCCTAATGCCTACCTCCCCTCTCCCAGTCCCCCCCATTCTTTTCCACACAAGTGTGCTGGACAAGCTGGTAGAGATGAAAAAATAAATCCTTTGGGATAATGATGCTGAGTCATTAACCATGTGATGGAAACAATTCATCCAGTTATCACCAGCCAGCTCCACCTCCAGCCTCCCAGTAGCTGGGGGCTGCTAAAGTGCTGTCCCTCCTCCTCGAAGCCTTTTGTGTTACAAGTCCCTCTGTCCACAGGCAGGAGCAGGCACTCTGGTATATGACTCATACCCTGGGCACTGCGTTAGCTACGATAATACTTTCTTCTCAGACCCTTTCATATCTAACACAGTTGGGAAACTCTGAAATAAGTAGAATGGGGAGGGGAGAAAGATTAGCTCCCAATTTCTTTCCTTTTATGTATTTAAATTAGTACCTGAAAACTGACTTTAAAAGGGACCTCAGCTTGGCCTCTACAATTGTAAGTCTCAACTTTCATATCTATTTCTGCGTATGCACCATCCTGGATATAGGTACGTACATACTGCAGATGCTAGTTTGCATATAGAAAAGCTATTTGGGCAGTTTAGGAGGTGCAGGAAAAGCTTTTCTATATGCAAACCAACATTTAGATTTTGAAAATGTGTTATTAAGTGGTAGTTTATCACAGATTTTTTGCCTTCCTTCCTTCCAAAAGACTGTATGCATACGATTGAAATACTGTGCGCGCTGCTAGTTGGAACAGGATTTCTGATTTTTCAGTAATTTATATTTACTTCCATCTAACAATGAAAATTGCTTGCAGTGCACAACTTTCAGCCTACTATGGATTAAAATGCATTTTGGAAATCTCCCCAGATTCCTGGCACATTTATTACAACAACTGAAAAATATAGAGCATTTGGGATCTTTAATCTTAACGTTCCTGTAATAAGAAAAGTTGTATAATCCACCTCTGAAGGACAAATCCTTATGAAAATATTGTGACCATATACTGATAGTAGGCTTTCTTCGTATTAAATCCCTCATCCATATTCAGTGAGGAAAAGCCTCTCGTTTTCTCGTATTAAAACATTTGTTTGTTTGTTGAAAAGCTCCCATGAAAACTCAGCAGCCTGTTTCTGACGGTCCACTTCCCCCCCGCCTTTTTTTCTCCGCGCAGCTGGCTCCCTGCGCTGGCGCAGCTTGGGGGTGGGCAATGATGGGATCAGAGCAGCGCCCGCTGGAACGCTGTGCCCCCTGGGAGAGGGGAAAGAGGCGAAGCCCAGGGGATGGACAAGCAGGCGGGAAGGCAGGGTTGAAGTATGGTGCACGTGCTTCCTACTCCTCCCTATTCGGTGTACTTATCACGGTCCTGGAAGGAGCAATCTTTCTCTGTCAGAGGTCTTATGGGTCATTTCCATCCCTAAAGTGCTAACGTTAATGGCATTTTATTCCTTCTTTTCCAGTTCACCTCTAATAACTTGGCCTCCGTACATTGCAGCTGCAGATAAAATATACACATGAAGGAAAATTCCACTGAACATATTGTTTTTCACTTTCTTTTTGTTTCCAAACACCACTCTCAAAGCATGCAATGCCAAGTTACATATTATATATTAGTTCTCCTTCTATTCCTGGGTCCCATACAGAAACCTGTTTGTCATCTGTAAGGGCAGCTGAAGAGCAAGAAACAAATGGATCATTCTTTCATGTGCAGTCCAGATAGCAAAACAGTTGAGCTGGTCTGTTGACAAAGACCTAGTATTAGAAAGCACACAATTTTCTGGAAAGGTGTGTTGTTCAGCGATCATCTAAGGAGTGATCTTTGGATGTGACACAACATGAAAAAGTCTAGCTATTACTTGGATCTTTTCAGGGCACAGAGATTTTGGACACAGCCTGCCGAATTTAAGAAGTGTTTAAACTGGAACACCTTACTATGGATAATAAACAGTGGTTGTTGGTGACATTATGGAAAAAACTGGGATTGAACCTATCAGAACTTCAACAGGTTCAGTTCAAAACTTTGACAGTCATTTGCCGTGTGATATCTATATTTACATTTTTATCTATAGATACAGCTAGACCTATTGCTATCCTTGCCAAATGAAAGGCTAGATATAAATCATCTACAAAAAAGTAAGATATGGGACCACTGTTCATATGATATGGAACAATTTCATTATTGTTAATTATTCCTCTTGGTAAAACTACAAAGTGGTAAAAGCCTCTTTTTTTTTTTTTTTTTGAAAGATAGGAAAGAAAGTAAAGTTAAAGCATTCCAGTTTCTTTGGCATTTTCATACTGATTATGGGCTTGTTCAGCTTCAAGACTTAGGGATGCTTAGAGCCCAGGAAGTTAAGGTTAAAAAAAGCAAATTTTGCCTTACCACTCTGCTAAAGGACATTTGTCGTTTCCTATGTATTTCTAAGTGCAATTTTTACTGCTCTTTCCAGTGTGGCTGTCTGGAAGTCTACCACAAATGCTACACAGAGTGGAACTGCTGCTTCTTACAGGTAACTGAAATTGTTTCCTTTTTCGGTTCCTTTCTTTGTTGTTGTTGTATTGTGTATTCGTCTCCCGGTTCTGCAACCCACACTCACCTGCAATAGTGTTTGCACAAGTGTCCTGCTCGCATCTCTGCAGCAGGTGTAACGCAGTTCCACAGTTCCATGGCAGTTTAGGCCACCAAAGACAAGATTACAGTGATGCTGGTACTGCAGTTCCACAGTTTATGCTAATGCTGCCACCAAAAACGTAGTCTCACCTTTTCTCTGCTGCTCTTTCTTCTCCACATGCTCATTCCTCCCATCTCCACTTGCCAACGCTAGCATTTATTTGGCAGGTTGTTGAGCCAAACCATGGATTTGATATGGCTGAAAATTAATCAAGTCCCACAACTCCTCCACGAACATGTACGTGTGTGTACACACACATGCATGCCTTTGGAATTACTGTAGAAGTGCTACCATAGGCTGCAGACACAGGTCATCAAACTGTAAATAGTTTGGGCTTTGTCTTGTTTCCTTTTCACAGAGTGCCTGGCACACACAAAGCACTAGACAAATAACAGCATTGCCATGGAAATGATCTTAGCCAGTAAAGATGATTGCTACTGTTCGTATCTTCTGAAGCTGAAGGAACCGCTGGAAGATCATTTTATTGGTACCCCTGGTAAGTGAAAACATCATGTCATTTAATCATTGGCTACAGCGAAGACTTTTGCCTCTATCGCACATATTCTATGAGCAGAGAAAGGACAGCAGTGTTGTAGGGGGCTTTCTGTTGGCAAAGAAAATCCCCAGCGTGAATGCTGCCCAGAGCACCACTGGTGTCTGCAGTGGTCTGTGACCACTGCGGAGAGGTTGTTCTCTCCACTGGTATCAATCTGTGTTATCGCAGCGTGCCGTGAGAGCGCTGGACAGCACAGCTCCTTTGTGCACGGTTCCCTCTGTGTGCATAGGAGTGGACGGTTCAAGCTCAGTTGAAACCGCTGCCTAAATAGGTGAGCAAACAAAGGAAGGCAGGATGTGGTCTTACTGTTCTAATTTTACATCGGGAGATGTTGGCACAGCGCTGAGCATGAGTAGTTGGTGGTGCCAATGGAAACATGCCAATATTGTCAGCTGCTGCATTGCCAATATTGGAGGGGAAGAGGGTGTAAAGCACTGGGTATAATTACGTGCATTACTGCCCTATTAACATGAGGTAGGTGTTTGGTACCTTCTATCTTATAATCTAGGTTTTCCATGAGAACTTGGAAATGTGACACATTAAAGAAGCGCCAGCTGAAAGAAGTGATCTTGAGAACTGCTGATTGTATCATATCCTCCGCACAATTTTGTGCAGGGAGGGAACTATGCAGACTCCACTGCTAAAAACCAAGGAAAGGAGTTGCTGTTATGCCCCGAGTTATTCTGCTGAGAATAGCACGAGTTGTTCTGCCTTGCAGACTTGTAACATCTTATTACACAATACAGACAATTCCACATCCCATAAAGCAATGATACAGTTCATTGTTTCACGGTGTCCATTTTTTGTATCTAATTTCACCAGTGGAAATGGGAATTGCTAGAATAATTTTTGTGTGTATCAGCATTCATAACATCTCTGCAAGGGGCTATCTGACTTCCTACTTTCCTGCAGCTGTCATCTGTTTTGCTGTGTCTTCCGCATATTGTTTTTCACACACATTTGCTATAGAAATCGTTCTGTGACTTACCTAATCCTAACTTCTGTACATAGATGCTCACATTTTGCCGATACAATATACAGTTCTGAAAGCAAAGTTCTGTTCTGATTCACCTCATTTTTGGTAGCATTGTCAATACTGTAATTGCCCTGCACGCATTGCAATTCCCAGTAAATGTGACAGCTAGATCACCTTCCACTAAAAAAAGGTGAGACTCTTTACCAGACTGCCTCTTTCCCAGACACTTGTAGCTGCTGAAGCAAGTCTGAAAATCCTTATTTTGATGGGATGCACTGTTGAGGATCACTGTGGTACCTCAGAAAGACAGTCCCATTTCATTCTCACTTGCTGGGCAATAATGCGTGCATGCACATGTGTGCGTACATACGCGCACACACACACACTTGGGAGGGCTGTGTGCACTGCTGCCACTCTGCTTGCCCTAACTTGCTGTGCTTAGTAACTCGGGTTCAACATACTCTTGCTCCTACCAAGCTTGCTGTGCTGTTAAATTGTGTGTTAAATTGCCAAACAGACCCAGCTGTAAGTAGAAAGCAAATCCTACTGATTTTCTCGAAAGCTAAGAAGTTAAAGATTTTGGACGCAGATTGGTATCTATAAGAAATGATGCTGCCAACTGTTTTCATCTGTTGGCTGTATAATATTTGTTTCTTTTTTTTGAGGTTGCGGTCCTGAGAGAGATTTCTGAGATTTTAGTCAAAGTATGGAAGAAATAGCTGATCCTCCATTTTTGCACATTCAGATATTCTTGCTTGCAGCATTTTCTTCCAAGGCTTTTGCTTTGTTACTTCACCATGAATAAAAAAAAGACTGAACAAGCTGGAGCTTTTCCCCCTTACAGATGAAACGGAGCTGTTTACTGTACTACATTGAATTAACTCTCTGCAAATTCACTGAAGGCAATGGGATAGCTAAGATGCTATTAAGGGCATAAAAAGGCCAACAAGTGTTATGACTGGAAATGATGCATATGCTGTTAAAATACCCCTGGGTTGATCCTCAGAGCCCATGCTTTTTTCGGGTCTGGAGGTCAGAGTATGCTTTCATTTCTAGGTGGAACACCTTTCCTGCAAAAATCATTGAGACAAAAATATGGAAGCCCTGATTCCTGTTTTAGACCTTTTTTCGTGGTAGAATCCCATTTAAAAGTTCAGACTAATTGAAAGTTTCATGCTCACAAATGCAGAACTGGCCTGTAATTATCACTAAGACAGATTTGTACTGTTCTGTCACTTCATTCACTGAGGAACTTGCGGTATATTACGCGGAAGATTTACTACAAGCTTCATTAGCTTTTCAAAAGCCACTAAGTTCTTAATGTAAATTGGTTTGAATGTACCCATGATTTAAATACACTAGATCCATGCACTGATTTTGTTTGCTGGGAATTAAATATATAGCTGAATATATTTACCATGCACATATGTTGTATTGCTTGCTATAAATCAGTTCACAGAATCCCATATTTTACTTAAATTTTAAAAATATAATAAAAAGTGAGACAGCAGATTACTTATTTAGTATATGTATTCATTATATTGTATTCCATGAAAAAAATTAGTAAACTTGTATCAGTTCCTTGTCTTAAGAGAACTTAAATTATACACGTAGTTGAATCAGACAGGTAAAAACAAAGTGATACCAAAACCAGAGGTATCATCATTGTGTTACATACTCATTGTTTAGCTAGAAAGTTTCATTGGGATAATTTAGTAAGATAATTCTTTTTTTTGAAGAAAGAAATGGATCTGCGTGAGCACAAGACGTCATTCCAAATCAATCTATGCTAGCGGCAGAAAGAACATTGGCTTACTCTCCTTTTTTTATTGTGAAGATCTCCTATACTGTGGTTTTTCCCCAGTGTGGTTTTCCCCAATATCCACTGAGACATTTTAGCATTTGTAATACTTTAATTTCTGGTGATCATTTTTTTCCACCTGCACACTTTTTCCTAGCTCATTTACAGTGTTTTCTCTTCTTGATTAATGTGACAGATGAAAACAAACAAAAACCTGAACAATTTTGGTTTTGTAAGATCTGGGTGAGTTGTCTTGGCAGAGCTGAATCTGCAAGGAGGAGGAGAAGGGAAGAGTGAGTGGTTTAGAAATCTGTTGGGAGTCTTGGTTCTTAAAGGTCATGGATGATCCTAATCTACCACCAGATAGCATCCTTGTGGTCTGCACATTTTATTAGGCACCTATAACTGCAAGACCTTAGGACCAAACACCAGTTTTGTACCCAGAAATACCTTCGTGTCAGAGATGATCTTCAGCTAAGTGTTTTCGCCAGGGTCATGCTTTTTCTTGCGTGACTTGAGAAGTGCAGAAAGATCAAAGTTAGACAAGGACGCAGCCCCGCGCTCTGCTCTTGATTGTGCTATGTGAGATTATTCTAATGATGCAGAGGTCAGTGGGTGAGTCAAAAAGTTTGTATGTTCATTAAGAGGAAGTGGAATGGTTTCTGAACTGAAGCTTGGAGAAAGCATTTCTTGCAACTTGCAGAATCAGGAGTGATTCTTTCATACTTCCTTCCTAAATGAAGGGGCAGTGCTTTAAAGAGTGGCAGAAGCTGGTGTGCTCGCTAGCCTCTTACAAAGCTTTTCCTGTCCCACCATGACTGTGTTGGTCCTGCCCGATTTCAGACTGAGCTGTTCAAGGCTTCCTTAGCCAGCTGCTAACCTTCTACAAGCTATCTATCATTTTTCTGTGACACAATTGACTGCCTTTGTTGAGAAGCCAAGTGATTCTCAAAGTCATTCCAGTGCAGTGTATATCAGGCTGTCTCATAACTTTTCCAAGACTTGGGTTTTTCCTCTTGTGAAAAATAAAGGGAGACTCAGACATGAATCTATAATTTTATTCCAAACAACCACATTTTCCAGATCTTGGGGGAGTTCAGACAAATGTTCTGGCTTTTATTTTCAGTTTGGAAGTCTCGTTGTTGTGTGGGGTTTTGAAGAGCTATCACAAAGATATTTTGCTACCGAACTCCCATCCAGACAGAAATAAAAATTACCAGAAATTTCATAATAGTTTTAGAAAAAACTGTTACTATTGAATTCTTAAAACCTACACAATTCCCAGGTGATCTCATTTCCCAGGTAGATGATATCAGTAACATAAAACACCTGTAAGCAGCCTGACCTTTGTAAACGATAGTACATTTGCACAAATGTTAATTGTAGAAATTGAGTAACAACTGCATTAGTCATCTATAAAAACTGAACTTGAAGCTTCCGGTTGTAACAGTATAGGCATCTACTGCAGCTTGCACGTGCATGAATAACTGTATTATCCGAAAGATTTAAAATTCTCTAATTAAAATTATTCACATTGCACTGAATAGCTTTCTTAAGATAATATTGCTAGGACTAAATTCTTTTGTAGTATGACTTCAGTGAGCTCTGTTCACTGAAGTTAATACTGGGAAAAATATGAGATCCTGTTTGTTATGGACAATTATAAATTGTCACTCCATAATAAAGAAACCAAGACTAATAGCAAGGCCTTTTTTCCCCACGACAATCTTTCTCTGGCTGGCAGCGTGAGAGGGAAACAGAGAAGGTGCCTGACGAATACTCTTTATGTCATGCCAAGAGAGAATTCCTTAATCTTGTGGAATGAATGATGTGGGATATATAACACCTCTCAAAGTGGGAGTAAAGCATGTCACAGCTAGTTTACTTGCCAGGCAGGCAGCCTGGGGAGGGGTAGATTTGCCTCCTCACCTGCTAAACATACTTGGCATAAACTGCCCGTTTCTCCCTAATATTCCTCTCTCTTCTCAATAGATTCTCATGTGCTTTTTCCCACGCACCTTTGAAAAAGCTCAGTGTAAGTTAGGTTTTAGCCTTATATTTCGTGTTTATTGAGTATTTCTAATATCTCCACAGAGACCTACAGAGGCTATTTTTTCATTGGGATTTCTCAGACAAAAATACTTGGGTATATTCTGGATAACACGTGCACCAAATCTGAGGCTCTTGAAATCATTAGACTTGCTCTGCAAGGTGGTATAGTTGGTCTGCAAATGCATAGTAAATCCAAAACATTCCTGTGGCATCAGAAGTCCTGCACAGGTGGTAATCAACGCTACAATATACACACAATAGCTCTCAGGCTTCTTGGAAGTATCAGCCTCACTGTGCAGAGTGATAGTGCAGACAGAGGTGATCTGCAGGTGTGCAATAGGTGAGTAAATGACAGTTGGACATCTATCAGCCATGCTCAAAGTCACAATTCCAGTCAGACTGTCTGATACCTGAAAATTCTGAAGAAATGTATGAAACCTGCATTTTCTGCCCAGACACAATTTTTTAATGGAAAAAGAATAAATGTCCGGGGAAACCTGGGTATATGGTAACCTGGCGCAGAAGTTACTGTCTCCGTAAGAGAGGCAGAGACAAAGGCTGGCTGAACGTTCTTCGCTTTAATAAACTAGAGTTCGGGAGCAGAATAATCTGAAGCCATGATGCCAGGGCTTCCCTTGGGAAGCAGGAGACAGGTGGGCTCCACTGAAACAAGGGAGAATTGTATTTGCTTGATTTATTTTTTGCTTTTCTCATATATTTACAAGATTATGAGCATACATATACATGTCAGCACTATTAATAGCAACATAATAGCATGGGGTTTGCATGTGTGATTTATAAGGGTGATGGGATCAAACCTCATCACTTCTCTAAACTAATCTGGGTTAGGGATTCCTCTGAGAAAATGTAGGTTTAAACTAGATTAAACAATTGGATCATTTTAGATTTCCTCGTTCATGTTATTACATTTCCACAACACTATTTATTATCAGCAAATGCCCTCACAGAGAACACAGCAAACAGCTGTAAAGCTGGGGAGAGGCATTACACATGTAGGAGGCATCATTTTAATTGCATAGAATTACATTATCACTTTCATAGCGCTAGAAAGATGCCTTAGCAATATACACAGTCTGTGGTCATTGCCAACATAAAATGCAACCTTCACATGAGTTCTCTGTAAAGGAAACCTAACTGTTGAAACCAATACTGTTACAGTATGACAGCAGTGCAAGAAGATGGATGGTACTGGTGTGAACACCAGAAAGACCTGGGTTCTACTCCCACTCATGTCATACACGTTTTGTGCAGCTTGATGCATGTCATCTCCCCCTCTTTGTACCTTTGCTGCTTCTCACACCATTTTCTTGGCTTGGCTATTCAGAACAGCAGGCCCCCAGGACAAGGACAAGTACTATTGCCTCCCAAATGTTTGTAAAGCAAGGCAACAAAAACAGTCTTTGAGGTTCATGAAAAAACCTTTCAGTCCTCTCATAAAGGAGAAATGCTAGAATTTGGTTGTCTCCCAGGTGATGGGATTTCAAGCGCCTTTTGCCAGAAACGCACATGATGTAGCTAGATTTTTTTTTTTTTTTTGTATAAGTTGCCAGTGAAGGCTTAGTATCTGTTTTTCACCTGTAACAGGAAACCACCGCAGCAGTAATTTGGCCATTACGGCACAGCCTGTGTCTATTTATAATTGTAGAAGGTAGGAAGAGATCTCAAGAAATTATCTAGGGGTCAGAAAACTTTCAAAGTTTGCGTATTAGATCTGATTTCTTTTTCCCTGCTTTGAGGTTACATGTGCTGGAAAGAACTTACTGGGAGCTGAGAAACGCTTCATCCAGTGACGACACTCTCATGATGCCATGACTCCCAGCTCCACATGCTATGTATGCCTTTCAAATATGTGTCTGCAAGTTATTATGTACACTTGCCTCACAAGCTGTTGCCCTTGGGTCTAGTACCCCCCTTCCCAAACACACTCAACAATATCTAAATGATGCCTTTTTCGGCTGTGTTTAAAACCATCAGTGCTGAAGACTCAATGACCTCCACTGGCACCAAGGCTTTCTTAGCCTCCTAGCTAGAAAGTTTTTCCTTATATATAGCAGAAACTGTAATTCTAGATACTATTTAAGCTCCCTGCTCCCCTCTAAGCATTGAGAGTTACCTACTGCCTTCCACTGAGCAGCTACCTTTTACATATTTGAAGACTGTTATCATGTTTCTTCTCAGTCCTCTTTTCTCTAGATTAAACAGTTCTTTGAGATTTCCCTCCACGGTCAGTTTTTTAAGACTTTTAGTACTTTTTGTTGCTCTCAGGACTTTCCCTAATTGCCCATTCCTCTCTTGAGTTCAGTGACCGAAGTGAATCAGTCCATTTTCCAGTTTGAGACCTCACCAGTGCTGAGTAGAAGTGGAGAAATTATTTCACATATCTCACCTAGCCAATTTATACATTTCGGCTCAATACTTGCTTTTCCACACCAGTATGGCATTGTTAATTCTTAGTCAGCTTGAGCTTTTCCAAAATCCCCAAGGCATTTTTGTGCAGGTCTTTTGCCTTGCTGGCTGCTCTCCGTTTGAGGGTTTATTCTTACCTAAGTGTAATAGTTTACAGCTGTTCTTACTGCACTGAATCCTATTGTTTTCAAACCATTTCTTCAATTGATCAAGATGCTAAGCCTGCCAAGGTGCTTGTAGAACTTTCTCTACAAATTTGATAGCCATACTCGATATGCTATCCTCCAAAACACAACGAAAATAGTGAGTAGTACGAGTCCCGGGAAGGCATCTGCGGAACTGCTTTTCATAATTCTTCCACTTCAACAATGAACCGACGATAACTCCTCTTCTAGTATTTTTTTTTTCAAGCAGCTATGAGTCCACCTTACAATAGTTTCATTTTAGCTCGCTTACAAGAAGTCACAAGAGACCGTGTTAAAAGCCTTGTTCAAGTCAAGATACGTAATATCTATTGTCCGTCAGACCTGCTACTTGTCAGAGAAGGAAATTAGCTTGGTTCGGCATGATTTGTTCCTGGCAAATCTTTCTTGGCCTCTACTTATCTTTTCATTATTTCCCATACACAAAAGAAAACTTTGTTTGATTATTTGTTTCAATATATTTCCAGCAATTCAAGTTAGGCTGTTTTCTCCGCCTGTATTCCTCAAGCTGCTTTTCTTCTTTTTTAAAAAAGGGTACTGCAATCACCTGTCACCAGTCTTCCGTTCCCCAGGTGCTGTGGGAAAGGATCCCTCATGGCTCTAGGATTGCTTCAGCCAGTTTCCCACATGCTCTCAGTTGGTTTCTGTCAGATCTGGCTGACTGGAAAATAACTGACTTACTGAAGTAGCCTATTCTGTTCTTTCTGTTATTTAGCCTTAGACATTAATGGTTAGTCAACTAATCAGTTATTTCTTTTTGCTGAGGAGTGAGGTGAAAAAGACATTAATCACTTCGGCTTTTTCTGTGTCATCTCTTACTAGCTTTCCATCCTTGTCGAAGGGTAGATCATTTTTTTGCCATTGTCTTGCTCTAACTTCCAATGCATAGAAGTGCTTTCTTGTTACCCTCTCTTTCCTTTCCTAATTATATTGACTTTTTTGCCTTGGCCTTTCTGATTTTACTCTTACAGGCTCTTTTTATGCTTTTATTCTTGTCTTTAGTTTACTGTAGTGTGTAGTCACATTGGAGGGCTAATGAGCCACTTACTGAGATTTAACTAAGTTGCTGCCTGTAAGCTGGGGCACAGAAACCGACGGTGTGCCTGCTGTGGCTCTGCAGCTTGCTTTCCAGGGTCTTCCTCTACCTGCTCATGCATTTATAGATGTTTCCTCGTCATCTTGTATTCCCCATAAACTACCATTTGTTGCAATTACTTTTGGACTCATATCACTGACCTGCCTACCTCCTAGTTGAAAGTCTTACTTAGACAGTTGAGCCCTCTCTTCCCAGTTTTTTCCCTAGGCCCCACTGGCACTCAGCAGTTCTTGAAAACTCACCCGAGCCCTCCTGGTGACTCCACCTTCCCAACCACACATTAATTTCCAGTGTGCCAGAGCCAGTGCCTTTGGCTGGAAGAACTGGACCCTGTCAGAGCCCCTGACCCCTCCACTGTCACTCCCACCACCATGCAGCCATATTTGACTTGCTTATGGTCCTACCTGGCAGAACCATTAACACACATGCAAAGGAGCCGTAGAGGGTCTCTGTGAGAGGGCCAGGTGAGTCACAGCAACTTTACCGCACCATCTTAGATTTGGGGTTTTGGTGGGCAGGACACCTTCTGGGGTGTCAGGCTGAACAGCAGAAAGATGCCTCTTCCTCCCCGTTCCACAGAAAAGAATCACCAGCCATAAATGCATCTTGTTACTTCTTGGGTGAGATGGTTTTGGGATGGGCTTGGGTTGGAATTATCTGTAGTTTAAGGTTTTGTAGATTCTGGTTACTCGTTTTGAGACAGTTAATATTTCAAGTGAATATTTCAAATGAGTATTTCAAGAAGTTGATATGTTCTTCATTCAGAGCATTTTATATGTGTAGCACCAATTGAATTCAGTTTCATTTGGGATCATTCAGCACTTCTGCAAATTAGACCACAAAATGTCAATTCAGATACCTGAAACTAGGAGCATGAAATTCGTGTCCACCTGCAAGAAGTGTGGTTTAACTGACTTATCCAGCATCATACAAGAACTATGTGGCAAAGGAGGGATTGAATCCATTCCTAAGGCAGAGCTCAGCTGTTTTAACCAAGAGCTCATCCTTTTTCACATGATCCTGTACTGTCATTTACTGCACATCTTCCATTTGCTGAAACAAATGTGGAAAAACTCTAGACAGCGGCCTCCTCCACTGTGTAGTCCTGACACAGCTCCAGAGCAGCTCCACCCTGAAAAATAAATGTGGCAGAGATCCCACAGAAAGAAAAGTATGCAATTATATACTTTGCATATGCATATGCAAAGGAGGGGAAGGAGAAAATAACACTCCTCATTATGTAGTATTGATTTTGCAACCTAGTCCTCCTTTAAAGCAGATTTTATATGTGCAATTATCTAGCTTTTAAAAAAGCAAACAGCAAAAAAAAAATCAAAACCCCTTCCATCATGCAGCATCATATTGTTGTAAATGTCATTAGGGCTGAAGCCGTTAGCTTTACCACAGAGCTCCCTGCCACTCTGAGCTAACAGGGAAACTGATAAGAGCAGTGGGTTGTCATCCGTGCGTGGACAGGAGGAGTATTAGACAAATTTACTTTGTCGGGGGATTCACAGGTATTTGCTGACAGAAGAGGACTGGTGGCGGGGGGTGAGTGGGGATGGGGAGTCCAGAGATGTGCGGTTTTATTAGAAGGTCTGAAATACATGATTCTTCCCGTTCTCTTCTAGCACAGCCCATTCAGCCTCCTACTACCCCATCTTTCCCTGTCCTAGTCTTCTTCAAGACTGCCGTTTCTCCATCCTAGTCTTTTTCCATCCATTCTTACTTCTCCCTTTCCCCTTACCCTCTCTTTTACATCCTCTCATTAGATCCTAGTCCCAGCTTGAGAGCCCCACATCACAATCTCTTCCACGTTCCTTCCCACTTGTCCCTGCTCTGGTTTCTTTGGCCCACACTTTATCCTGACAGTCCCACTTTTCCTTCATTTCTCAGCTCTGTTTCCTTTCAATCCTTCCTCTTGCGGCAACCCTGCCCACGTGTCTAAGAGCCATATTCTCAGCCAGATACTTCAGGAGCCCTATGTACAAGCTTACAACAGCCCCATCTATTAATACTATCTCCTTCACTTCAGCTTTTCTCACTCATCTGCTCCCTTGGGACCAGATGACTTCTGATACTTCACTGTTCTGACCCAGTTCCACCCGTCACCTCCTTGGAGTATATCTGGACCACAACCACACTGCCATGACTGCAGAGCCATGCAGGTATTCCCATGCAGGCTTTGTACTCCCTAGTTCACCTGCTGTTACCTCAAATGTATAATGTTCAGCTACAAACCTTACTGAGAAGGTGAGTAAATACTAGGGAGAATAGGCATGTATCTGTATCTGTATCTGTATCTATATTCCTGTCTATAGACAAACACCAGTACAAGCAAACAAAAACACAGTTGGCAGTGTAGTTACTCTTTCCACAGGCAATTCCTATTTTCTACTAACACCTCTGAAAATCTGTCCTGATCTGAAGTTCAAGACAGCCAACATCCTATTCCTAAACCTGTGATAAATTTTTATTTTAGTTTGATACTGTGCAATGTATCACAGCTAGAAATTAAAGCTTTTATTAAGAGGAGAGAATTGGCTTTTCTGTGGTGCACAGAGTACTTGTTTCAAAATGAGGTATCTTCCATCATAGGAGATCACCGAAGCACAATATAGTTGTGCTTAGGGAGGCTATTAATGGCAATTTTGAGGTTTTAGAAGTGCAGTATTTTTTCTTTCATTTTCCCCCTTAATCCTGCCATGCTGGACTAGCTTCTTTGTCAGGAGTCTATGAGATATCGCATGACATTTTTTAATTCCCTAAAACATTTCCAACAGCTTTTTCACAGAATAGGTTCTGTATTTACATATGCATATAGAATGCATGAGAACATATTTTTATCTTGTGCTTTATTAGAAAGAGTGACGTTATTAATTAGCGCTCTCTGTGCTGCTCTCTGGCATAGGGATAGATGTGAAAGACAGTGAGGTGCAGAGAGGACGGTTTGCCTTTGAAGCATGCCCAGCATGAAAAAGTCATGACTCGAGCCTCTCAAAAGTCAAAAGTTTACACTTGTTACTTAAAAAAAAAAAAATCTGTATTAGGGGAGTTTATATTTCCTTACTGAGTATTTAGGGCATGGCCACTACATGTTTTTCAGACCTTCCTCTATAACCGTGTGCTTTTAAACATCAAATGAGAGTTTTGTACAGTCTTTGGATACTTGTGGTTAGTGCTTTGAGGAAAAAACAAACTTGTGAGATTCCAGGTAGCTCATACCTGGTGGACACACTACATCAGTACCGAGGAAGTCAGAAAGCATTAGGAACTCCCACAAAGATACCGGATGTCGCAGTTGTATGCAGTGGTCAGTCCGTGAGCGAGTGTGCATAGCTATATGTAGGCATGAAGCATGAGACCAGACACCCATACACGTGTGGCATTCAGACGCAGATAGATATAGTCACTGTATCTGTGTTGTCACTGTATCTCATTCAGTGAATATATATAGGAATGCCTGCCTGGGAGTGTGTTTATTAGATCTCATGCACAAATGTTTCTGCATGCATGGGCAAATCCCAGGCACAGATAGATATAAGTGGACTCAAGCTCAGTCTTATGTTTGTGGGGTCTTGAGACGCAGCGTTGAAGTACAGGTGTGGGTGGGATTCACAAAAAAGGGGGAGAGGGCATGTTAGCCACACGCAGAGGTGTACTTGCAGGGCTTGCATGTGGAATGTAGTTAGAAGTGAGTATGAACGGTATATCCAACTGAGAATCAAATATTGGCATTTGAAAGCGGCACTAGATATTTCAGTATATAGACTTGGGGATTTGCATAAAGTTCTGCATGTCAGAGAAAGACTTCAGGAACAGGGATTGAATGTGTTTCCTTTTTTCTGGCAGAGGAGCGTTTTAAGGAGGTAGAGCGTTGGTAGGGCGGCAGGGCGTAGGGGTTTCATGTTGTGGGAAGAGAACAGTGTGGCTCACGCGTGACTGTGCCACCACTGGCAGGGTGCACCGGGAGGGTGGGAACGGCTGTCCGATCGTGTGTGTACGGCAGGGATACCTGGGCATTCTCGCCTCCATTGGGGACCATCACTTACTTACAAACTATCTGGATTTCCTCTGGAACTGACTGGGCACCTGTTCAGAACAAGGAAGCAGCTCAGGCCAGACAACACTGTATTAAAAAAAAAAAGCAAGCAAAGTAACCCAGGGAGGGCTTGTATGTGGTAAGCACCAACACGCAGTAAATGATACCTGTCAGCTGACTGGCAATTACTGCCTAGGCACTGGGGGGAAGGGGGCAGTTTGGGAATATGTGTAAACACTTCTGCATAGGGAATTCATCCTGAACAGCTGATAACTTGTAGCGGTACATAAAACAGCTCCTAGCACCCACATAGGCTTTGTTGTGCCTGTAGGGCACAGTACCTGTAGGAAACTACGTAGAACTCACATCTGCTTAAGATGAGGAAGGCCCACAGCACTACCAGTGCTGGCTGTGCCGCAAGTCATGATGGAAAGTGCCAGGAAAAGTTTTCAGTTAGCAATACCTGTACCTTGGATTCGTTTCACCAACTATGGTATCACTGCTGTGCAAGCAGAGCAAAAGCAAGCGACCCTGCTTGTTGGTGTGGAAGGGCATGGCTTGGGTTCCCAGGTGAGATGCTGAGGCCTCTCTTGATGGGGTGGGGCTGGTGTTTCATGGATAGATATTTCATTAAAGGTTTTTAATCTTGAGATCTGCCTTCTTCCCTGCTTCCCCTTAAGCCACGGCATGGTGGCTCTGCTCTCTCATCCCGTCTCCCTCTCTTCTGAGAGCAGAGAGGGCCAAGTGATGAGGGCTTTAAAACTTTGGGCAGAAACTCGGCATGAGCTCACTCTCTTTAAAGCCCGCCCATGTGCTGGGCGCGCTGGGGTACATGTCAGCGTGAGGGACAGGGGTACCCCTGGAGGAACGCGACTCTGCTGTGGAGGAAAGAAATACTGTGGAAACAAGCCTGACATACCACCAGGCTCTCCAAAAGCCCCTCTATGGTGG
>NW_009216088.1:719-935 GCF_000690835.1 Fulmarus glacialis | reverse complement strand
CTTACCCCCAGGCTCTCCAAAAGCCCCCCTATGGTGGATGCAGGGGGTTGCAGGCTTCCGGCACAGCCACGGCTGAACGCCAGTGTCAGATATGCTGCTGACAGAGGGTATCTGTCACTGACCTTGATGGCTGCGTGTGAGTACAATGCCAAGGGTGCGTTCCGAGTACCGCCGGCTGGGAAATGTTTGCCCAGAAGCTCCCTTGCTGGGAGCACC
>NW_009216088.1:0-230 GCF_000690835.1 Fulmarus glacialis | reverse complement strand
GGAGCACCCAGGCATCAGGCCCAGCCGTCTTCCAGCCACGCAGTTTTACCTCAACTCCGCCGCCCCTCGTATCCCTACACCCAGCCCGCTGTGGGTGGGTCGCATCCACCTGCACTTCTGTCAGTGGGCAACAGGCGCTGAGGCACCGGGACGCGGAAGGTTCTGGAAGAGCTGGGGCTGCCCCACACGTGCGGCCCCGGCCCACAACGGCACCCTCGCCCTGCCCTCCG
>NW_009216087.1:0-414 GCF_000690835.1 Fulmarus glacialis | reverse complement strand
ATACAAAAAAGAAAATACACAAGAAAATCCGCTCCGGGATGAAAATGAACCAGGGCCATCACGAGACCAGGAGGAGGGAGAGGCAGAACCCGTAAATGAGATGGTAACCACCCGATCCCTATCCCTGGGTGAACTGCGAGATGTGCGAAAAGACTTCAGTCGTCGTCCAGGCGAGCACACTGTCACCTGGCTGCTCCGATGCTGGGATAACAGGGCCAGTAGCCTGGAATTAGAGGGTAGGGAAGCCAAGCAGCTGGGATCCCTTTCTAGGGAACGGGGCATTGACAAAGTGATTGGACAAGGGGCACAAGTCCTCAGCCTCTGGAGGCAACTCCTGTCATGTGTGAAGGAAAGGTATTCCTTCAAGGTAGATGTTATATGTCACCCAAGGCAAGTGGACCACCATGGAGAGAG
>NW_009216086.1:26447-33449 GCF_000690835.1 Fulmarus glacialis | reverse complement strand
TAATGATTCTATGATTCTATGATTAAGTAAAAAGTGCTAAACACCACCATGGTAAAAAGGTAACTAACACGCCAGCACCTATGAGAACTGCATAAGAACTGCTCGTGGCAGCTTTTGCAGTATGCACCTGCATGATTAGTGTTTAAGGAAAACTTCGGTTTCTTTTTTGAAGTGTTAGTAGAAAGGTGAGAACAGAAATGAACTAGTCATACTAAAGCTCTGAGCGGGGCAGAATACATGAGGCCAATTCAAGTACAAGATAGACAGAATGAGCTGAACATCAGCCAGTTCAAATAATTCACAAAACCTGCTCATCTGTCTGCAAAACAAAATCTTTCCTCAGTTACTCTAGGGTATTTTCAGCTTGATTTTTCACTTTACCTGCTCTTGACAGATAAACACTACTAAATAGTAGATTGCTTCCCAGATGCTGAAGAAGATTTAATCAGCAACACAGATAGTTTGGATAGTTACCTTAATTTTCATCTTGTTCTCCCATACCTTTTCTACCTCTGCCATCCATACCCATTCAACTTCTCTCTTTTTCTCTCATAAAAGCCTTTTGTTCTTCACTGTCTATCCTGATAGAAGACCACAACGGGGAACAAATTTTACACCTACTCTGTACGCAACCCTTTCCCCTTTAAGATAAGTTTTTCTGAAAGCAGAATCCAGAGAGCAAGTGTCCCTCATTAGACTGACTTGGATTCCCTCTATTAGAAGTAAAAAAGTTTATTTTACTTACACCTTCAGCTACATTTCATATCCTTACAAAATTATAGGGAAATTACTACCGTTCAAATTTAAGCCAGAATTCCATTTCAACACAATTAGTAAAATAGCCATTTAAAATGCCTAACATTTCAGGTGAAAGTATCTTGTGGAGAAAGTCAGTCAGTGAAAATGAGATATCATGGTGGGGGGGAAGCACACGTGACAAATCAGAAAGCATACCATAAACACATTATCAAGGCCCTCTTCAAAAACTGGAGCTCAATTAGTTAACAACAGAGCTTGTTTAGGTTTTCAGAAAAGAAACCACCTTCTAAGTACACAGAACCTTGTAACCAGAGTCCAAGAAACAGGTACCTATATATCAAGCTTCTAAGCACTAACAATGCCTAGAAAGCACACTCTGCTTGCCAGGGTGAATACTTCCTGTCAGCTTCCCTATTGCCAATGCATATGAACCACACTTTTCATTTCAGATGATTTGGATATTGTGGTTGTTTCAAGTAATTTTAAATAAATAGTAAAGCAGCACTGTTGCCGAAAGAAGCAATACTATCCTTCCTTGTTTGCAGCTACTTAGGACATCCCCTTCCTTGTGCTGATATGAGCACCTGTTACATGTTCAGATAAAAAAACCAGGTTTTATCTGAAATTATTTTTTACTACTTTTTTTTTTCTTCCCAGCACAAGGGATGACAAGCAGATGAAATACGGGACAGGACTGCTACTTTATTTGGCACCGACAGTTTAAAGTGACAGTAAAACTATACTGTAAGGTAAACCTTGATGACATCATACAAAGTAATTACTTAACATATCACTCTTCAAAGGTATTTGTAAGTAAGTGTTCATGAGTTTCTTGTAAGTGCTTGGATAACAACAGTGAGTACACACATTACACAATATTTTTGTGGTAAGCATACCACTGAAATCTTGTGACCCTGATGAACACAGACTTTTGACAATGTTTTCTGCAGAAGCTGTTACTAAAGTCTTCTAGCATTACAGAGCCTCTTCTCCTCTTGCAGATCAAAGCCAGTAAAAGCTTTCTTACTGCAGTAAGAGCATGAAGACTTCCTAAATCTTCAAGGCCTCATTTATCTAGTAATTTTCCCTCATTTTTAAAAATTGTCATACATAAGGAAAAAACTAAGCTATTCCCAAGATATTGCACGTACATAACTGAAATCTAGGATTTCAGCACTTACAAAATAAATTCTTATAAGAATATAACAAATATATTTAATATTTTATATCATGCTTTCAGCTTCAATACTTAATACTTTTCCATTAGAACATTTATGCTTTGATTACATTCAAGCATTGGAAAAACTTGGATCCCGCCGAGCCAGATGAAATCTTAACATGGATGTTTGGCGGGGAGGTGGCAGCTGGAAAAAGGTAAGTACAAAGCAGAGCTGCTGTCATTACTTCTGAAACATGCATGAAACCATGAGGGATGGTAAGATGGTATTGACACTGCAACTTTTTTGTCCCTTCCTCAGCAAATCCACCCTTTCTATCACACACAGTACTTCCCACTCAAAGTTCCTCTGTACTGCAGCAGAAAACACCTTAACAACCTAGCCACTTCAAAACTTTTGTTGTTCTTATTGTTCCAGCAGAGCAGCAACCAATGTGATTCAGAGTCCAATTTCCATTATTATTGAGCCTCTTCCCTTCACATTTCAGTTATATACTTACAGCAAAATCATTATCCTAGAGCAAGCCCCAACTCCAAACTATGACATTGTTTAATTTGCATATGAGCTAAACTAAAAACATTTTTATAAAAGCCTAATGAGTTCAGAAAGTGGTAACTGATTATAAACTGGAAAAAAGTGTAGAGAGCAAATGGCTGTAGCCACTCTACAATTTGCAAATTTACTACAGACATCTGGTTTCTAAATAAGGCAGCACTTACAAGAAAACTTAACGAAGTAGGTCCACTATTTATCCCCAACATTACTCTAGTTGAGAGAAAATGAAAGAGAAATGTAAATCTGAATATATTCCCAATAGATTTTATTGCTACATACCTTTTAAAGACACAAAAAAGCTACTTTGTAAACTTTAAAGTTGGTCATCTGGCTCCCATTTGTACTGACTGCCAAAAATACGTAATAAGGAAAAGGATGGGGGAGGAAGAAATGCATTAGAAATCCAGAAAACTGCTGCTTGTAGTTCAGATGAAAATTCTACACCTGGACAGTGTTTACTAAGTTATCTATAGAACTGACACAGAACTTTACTCAAAACAAGTATTTATTGTGAAACCAATTTTTCAATAAATTGCCTAACAAGTCATTCAATGAAGCATTTAGACATGAATTACTTGTCTGAAAAACACGCACACACAATTCTAAAAAGTATTTTTGTTTTCAGAACTCTTCAGACTGAAAAGTTTCCATTTCTTACTTAGGTGAAACTTCTCTAAACATATACAACTCATAATGAAACATTTTATTACTCATAAAATGTGACTAATATGGTATACGTATGTTTTGGCTCTACCTCTGTCTCAGTCAGAAAGCAGCTGCTTTGTCTCTTAGCTAAACCATTAAACAAAATGGATAACACATGCCTTGTTATAGACCTCTAGTTTGCACAATTAATATTTGATTTACAGAAAAGGCCTTAGCAATTATAAAGAGTAAATCACCACAAAGCAGAAGGCTACCATTTTAACACGTAATATCAAAAGTAGGATGAGCTAGACAGCCTTAACATTTACAAACATTATCCAAAGTACAACCCCCCTGCTCCAGGATATTACCTGGGAAAGAATGCTGGCAAAGCATTTTTTACCCCATGGAAAGCACTTTTAAGACTGTCAAACTTTGAAAGAGTATTCATTTCAACAATTTGGATGTAATTCATAACTTTACTCTTCTATTAATCCACTTCAGGTTAACATATAGATAAGGATATCTGGTTTTATGACAATCACAGAAGAACTTTTTATCTGCTAAAACGGTAGGTGGACTTTTTTCCTAAAAGTATATTAACCTAAAGCTTAAATAAAACTCTTAATTACAGTAAACAGGAAAAAATACTGTGTAAAGTTTTATTTTAAAAATTATTGTGTATTTAAAATGTTTTAAAGATTACGTTTGTAGCCTCCTCCCCTTGCCTGAAAAGTGTACAACCTGTAAAAATTCAGGAGGTGTTATCTTCTCTTATTTACTTTCAAATGTATAGACAAAGGCAATGAGAGATTATTATTATAGAGCATTTAGGTTTGAAAATCATTATTTTGACAACCGAGAAAAATGCATTTGAACCATTCTCATTTTAATTAGTTCAGCTACATACATGCCAGATGTTTCATAAAATGCTTTACAAAATCCTCCTTCTATTAACAAAAATAACACAGTGGGAAACAAGCAAATGCAATTAAGATAATATTTTCCTTATTAGTTGGAAAATGTTGTTTATTATTCCCAGTTTCTTTTCATGTTAAGAACAGTTTTTATAACCCTAGAGCCTAATTAAAGGATATCAAGAGTTAAAAGTTGTTCCATGTTCCTTATGCGTTAGAAACCCCTGCCAACTAGTCCTCTAGGCTTTAAATATTGTTTTGACGGACTGCATTTTCATTTCCAGTCACAAAGAAAGTATTCTCCATAGTCAACACACGAGCAGATCTCCACCAGCTCAGTGAAAGCCAGATACAGTGTTCCGTGCAAGAATGAAGACTTTGCAGACTACTTTTATTTTGTTTGTGTTTGTACCTTTGGTAAATTCAGCACCACCTAAACAGCAAGAATCACTCCAGTTTTATGAGTATGATACAGATGTTACCATGGGAAGCCTGATCCAACAAGATTATGAAATGCAATCCAAGGATATAAGAAAGGTATTTCATTTATATTATCACTTTAATATTTTTAACTGCTAAGCATTATATGAATAAGGTGTTACATGCATGTATGCAAGTTTTATGGAAAAGTCTTATAATAATAGCAAAACATACAATGGTTTCAGACATAGGGAAAGCCTCAAATTAAAACCACAAAAATACTACCCTTGCTACAGTTTGAGAAACCCACAAAAAACAGGCTTTCACAAATAAGACTAATGCATCATTTTAACTCTGCTGTAGTTATGTGCCTACTGTTGTAAGAGTTTCAAGAATGGGATATACTAGCGTACTAGCTCAACAGTTTGAGTAACATTGTATTAACACAGTAAGTTTGTTTAAAAACAGAGAGGATGATTTTATTTAGGAATTTGGGTTTTTTATATCAAAGTAATACTTGAAACAGTACTTTTTATTGGACATAACCTGCCAGCATAAACCACAGTTTCTCTTTTGACTTACCAAACTATCAAGTTTTTTGCCTTGGTTTTTCAGGGGTGGCTTGCTTGGGTTTTTTGCAACTCAACAGTTTAGCAGTCCTGAACTACTATGGAAGGTCCAGTCCTGCAGTAGTCACCTACATTATTAACACTTTGAGATTCTTAAAGGTAGCAATAAAGACTATACCTCATGGCACTCACCAGCACCCCCAAACGGTCAGTTCTGAACTTTTTTGCTATGTGCTCCACATACAAGCCTTTTAAATTAAACACTTACGCAGAAGACAAAAACAGAGGAGAGTTAAATGAAGTGCAACAGCCTCAGCCGACAGGGACAGTTAAAAGCCTCATACCTCTGTTCAGACTGCCTCTGACAGGACCTAAACCATCCACATCAAGAGAGCAAGATACAACATTGATCAGACAGACGGAAAAAAATACTAACAATGATTGCCCCAAGACTAGTTGCCAAGGAAAATACCACATATCCAAACAAAGCGGTAACAACCAAGTATTAATAAATTCAAGGAAGTTTTCATTAATATTAACTGTACTTCTTACAATAACTTAGTCTGATAAACAAGAAAAAAGACGACAGCAAAAGATAATTAGTATAAGTAAAAAATTGCAGCACATACATTGAAAAATCACTTCTGTATACCTTTTCAATATTTTCCCAATTCTACTTAAATTATAGCTTTCCACTGTTAAGACTAAAAACAGCAGCTAAATATTTATATTAAAAATGTCTAAGATATTTTTAAATCTGACATCTGTCACAGTGATGAAGTAACATGTTTCATAAACCTATGAAAAGGAGACCATTTAAATTACTCTTAACTAATAGGTAGCTATCTACTCGCAACTGAGTAAGTTTTTTAAAAAAATATTAAAAATGTTAACTTTAACTAGTCAGGCACAGCATCAGATGACATTCATTACTAAAATCGTTCTAATAAGAATACGCTACTGTTTCAGTAAAAAGAACAATAAGGAGTATACCTACAAGGAAATGCTGCCAACAGACGTGCCACAGACTAATCAAAGCCTGTACTGGCAGTGCTATAAACTAGAGGTCTTCTGAAGGCCAACAGTTCTGCTTAGGATAATTCTAGGAATGCAGTCACTCTTTATTAGTATCAGGTCAGTTCTCCAATTACATGTTTTCATTGCAAAATAATAAATTAGTTCCTTATGTGCAACAAATACATCTATACAAGTCCCAGTATTCCCAATTTAAATCATGGGATGTGCAAACAAATCTTCTATTCATTTATTGCACAAATTCTAGCTCCCAGAATATTTCAAGTGTTAACTGTAACCGAAATACATGCCAACAATTTCCTCAAACATGCCCAGTCAGAAATCTATCTTGCATGACAAATTTAACTCCTTGCTGTGTGCTTGAACACACAGTTAGAAAAAAGATTTTTAGTGAAAACATCAGAAGAAATTTATTTGTGTTAGCGATCAACAAAATGAAGTGAACCTTAGTCTACTACTAAGGAAAATGTCAGCCAAACAAAATTTATTACAATGATTATTATTTGAAACCACAGCCACTCCAGTCTTGAATAAAAATATTGGAAGTTTAAAAACATGAAATCTTAATTTCCATAACAGAACAGAACCATCCAATTATCTGGACTAATTCATTCCATTGAATATAAGCTATCAGCTTTATAGACCTTTGTGTGTTATGAAGATGAATGTTAATGTGTTTTTTTTATGGGTAATTCATGTCTGTGGCATAAAGTGCAAGAGGCAGGTGGAATTTAAGTATGTAAGTAGGCCAATATTCCTTCAGTGCATTCCCCACATATGCAAGTAATGAACTTTCTGTGGTTATAATCCAAACAATCTTCTCCACTGATATTCCACAGCTAGGAATTTTTATAGCTGGCCAGGAAATACTTCCAATATATTGGTTATTTATGCTACTTTTTTGTTGTGGGTGGTTTTTTTTTT
>NW_009216086.1:0-26416 GCF_000690835.1 Fulmarus glacialis | reverse complement strand
TGTGGGGGGGGGGGGGGGAGGCAGGGGAGTCTGTTGTTTGGTTTTGTGGATTTAACAGTATTCTGCAAATAATCAGTTCTATTTTTTGTTGACATTTCCCACTTGCAGAAATTAGTTGTACACTGTATTCTACAAAGAACTCGCATAGTCTTTCATAGACCACACCTCCAGAATGATACTGTACTAGAAATCTACACCTACATCTACAGACATGCTATGTCAGCAAACATGTTTTTCATACAAGCATATTAAAAATGTCCTTTATGAGCCAAACATGCCACAACAATAGAAGTGCAGTTCTTCTATTATAAGTCCCTCTACACAGAAGACTCTACTGGCATGGATACCTCAGCCAAAGACAATGTCTTCACATGCCTAATCAACATATCTATGCAAGTTAAACATTTTTGCAGAAACCTCCTGTAAGATTTGCTGCTTGCTTGAGTCTAACTGTTCAGCTTACACCCCCCAGCTTCTCTACACCCAAAACTGCAAAAGCTCTTACCCTATACAGAAGTTTAATGCTACAACTGCTAAACTGTTGCCAGCATTCTAACTTGGGTATAAAAGCCTTATTAGAACAAACCAACCTATCCCAAACTTTACACAAAAACAATAGGCAAAAAAGAGCCATAGCCTGGATAGACAGATGCAGGGAAGAGCCAAGGGATGGATGATTCACAGGCTAAAAAAGGGTCAAAATGACAGAGGCTGGCCAAGATCTTTGTTTCTCAGGCTTTATGTCAAACTTGAGGGGTTTATTTTGCAGAATACAAGAATTCCCACAGTAAAATATATGCAAGCAACCCAATACTAAATAAAACAAAATTAGTATCAAAAGTAACCTGACCGCGTTACTTTCATATTACTCTAGTAGATGAACTATCTGTGTGCTACATGCCTGAATGGGGGTGAGTGGGGAAGAATTTGGGGGAAAAAAAAAAAAAAAAAAAAATCTGTTCACTTGTGAGCACTCACAGTGCATAAGCAGCTCTCTTCAACAGGGGACCGTACTTCTGCCAGGGCCTGATCCTTAAGCATGTTTAAAGAAAAACATCTTCCACACCTGATAATGTATTTTTCCCTATGTGTTTTCAATAGCAAGGCAGACCAAATAGCATATTGTCTTACTCTGTCCTACAACTATTCCCCATCAAAAAAGACAACGAATGATGCTAGCCAAGCACAATTGCCACAGTCAACCTAAAAATCTCCTTAACTTTAATACATGCAAATCATAGTATAACCCACTGTACGTATACTATAATTCTAGAAATAGTACATAATTTTCTAAAATTCCTATGGTATTCAATAAAAATCTGACTACCATTTCCTGCATCACAAAAGGCCTTTTCTGTTAGCAGCCCAGGTGTTCAAACAGACTTAAGTGCAGTTAATGGAAATGAATTGCTAATTTCAGCCAATACTTGAAAGGAATATGTTTATAAACTAAGTTGTCCTGCAATTGAAGAGATGCAGTGACTATCTCAACAGGGAATTCTGAGTAAGTCTAAACACAAGAAAATGTTATTTTACTAAGATTATTTGGGTAAAACAAAAAAATACAACTTACATTCAAAAGAATCCTAACAAATTTTGCATGATGTGCAAAATCTATCTTCAGAACTCCAGGTTTTTGTACACCCATTGCTTACATATTCCTTCCCCACCACGTAGTCTGTATTTTCCTCTCTATTTTTATTTTGTGTCTACTGTTCTTTCCTAAAGAACTTTACTTTTCTAAAGAATAGCAGCACCGCCTTTCCTTCTTGCCTTTCAAAGTGAAGAGCTCATCTACAAAAGGGATAATATAGCACATTAGTCATCCAGCATATAAAAGTATTTAAAAATTAAATGTCATAAGGAGATATGTTGTAGGAAGCTCATTTTAAAAAGACCTGCTATTTCAGATCCTTGTAATACTCTGTGGTTTTTTGTTTGCTGTTTATTTTTTAAAATAACATTTGCTCTCAATACAAAGGATGGAACAAATGTTTCTCTTGACACTTCCCTAAGACTGCAAGGGGATGACAGCAATGTACCACCAACAAAGGATACAAGTAAGTTAATTGATATGAATACTGTAACATTTAAGTTCTCCAAAAGAACATACTTTAATATGAAAATTTAATATACAAAGGATGACAAGGTATATGGAATTAAACTCCTCATTTATTAATATCTTTTTTATCTCCTGTGGAAAGTCTTCTAACTTCTGATGGAGCAGGCAGAAAAAATTTCAAGGATCCTCAGGTAAACTCCAAATACACAAAGCACAGCTTATAAGAATCTCTACAGACTAACCCAGTCATATTTTCTGTGGAGATGTACCCAAGTTAAATAAGTTAGGCAAGACAACTGAGGAAAACAAAATACATAACCAATAAATTCCACAGTTTAACCAAGTAATGATGAAATATGATGTGCTTAAAATACTTAAAGAAATTTCTTCAAAGAACAGGCTATTCTTACAGTTTACATGTGATGATCAGGGAGGTCAATGGTTAAAATACACCAGGAACATTCTTCACTAGCCTAAGTTTCCTACAGGCTCTGAGGTGTATTGTCCAGATTTCTCCTAAGGAGCCACAAAGATTTCTAAATGTGAAAGGAACAATGTGTCTGCCAAACAGAGCATTGAGAAAAAGACACACATTTCGGGTGTATCTGTGATCTAAACTTCCAAATATAACTGATGATTCAGCAAGGCCACTGAAGTGTCAATCTCCACCAAAGTTTTAATCAAGGTTAGTTATTGCCAAATAGCATCTGTCAACAAGCCCCCACCAAAAGCGGAACAAATCTGTAAAAACACCAGAGCTTCTACTCACAGACAAGTATGAAAACTATTGCCTTTTAAATAGCGACAACATGGTTTCACAATCATTTTCCATTTCCCACTCTAGCATATGACAAACAAGACACTAAATCAAAAAAGGCAAACAAGGCAGAACTCTGAAGTCTAACAAATGGTAAAATTCACAAAGCTAAAGCTCAAAATCTGAATTCCATTCTCCATAGTAGTTCTGTAAGGGGGGGGGCGAAAAAAGGAATTACTCTATTATACATACTGGGTTGGCTTCCCAGTATTGACTGGCTACTTCTATAACTCTTTACTAGTTGCAGAAGCTCCTATTTTGCTACGTAGTAATAACAAACTACCTAGCAGTACAACACTACTCTCTGTACTACAGACCAACCAATTTGGAAGCTAACCAAAAATCTCACAATATAGAAAACACAGTAGATCAGATAGCAGTGGTGACGAAACAGGATTAAAAGCCATATTTGTTATATATATTTTAATATTGTGGTCATACAGGATTAATGCAAAGCAGAAATGACTAATGCTCTGCTAATGTCTACGAGAAAAAGGACAAACCATAATGGGCTTAAGCTGCATTTAAAAAGATACAGAGTTTCTCTCACTGCTTAAAATAACAGCTATAAAAAGACCTCAGTAAAAAACGGGAACAGATTGCCTAAAGTAATTATATAATCATCATTGCTGGAGTCTTTATGAAAAGGATTAGACAAAATAGTAGCTAGGAGTAACACAGAGTATACATGACCCTGCCAGAAATGCTCCAATGCAATTACAGTATCAGATGTGTGCACTGCCAGATGTTTCTCCTGCATGGATTTCTCTTTTCAAAAGAATGGTTCTAAAGATGACATTTAACACGGCCACAGAGTTTCAGCTGTCATATTCACAATATTCTAAGTGAATTATAGAATGAAACTGAATTAAGATCGATTAATAGCATTTCAAGACATGCTCAGATAAGAACAGAGAATATACACAGGGAAATTATGCACAATAAAAAGAATGCAAAACTCAAAAAGAGTTCAGAATATTAAATCTTTTAAGAACTTGATGTGAATAGAATTTTTTAAAGAATCTAATGATGGGAAATCTTAAAAGATACTAGAAAAAATTCTACTTTTAATATTCATGCTTAAGTTAGTTGAATAACTTTTAACTGTCTACTCAAAATAATTTGTTTTCAGATTTACCTACTTGTCTGCTCTGTGTGTGTTTAAGCGGATCAGTGTACTGCGAGGAAATAGACATCGAAGCTGTACCCCCACTGCCAAAGGAAACAGCGTATCTTTATGCCCGATTTAACAAAATAAAAAGGATAGCAGTCTCAGATTTTGCTGACATTAGTAAGTAATGTTCAAATTTTAATTTCCGATTACCTGATAGTACATTTGAAGTTGTTGTCCCTTAAGAGTATGCCAAGATTACCAAATAAGATAGATTTTATACTTTGCTAGATTTCATTATGTGTATTACTTATTTAATTCAATGCTTGTATTAGAACAGGAACTGTGAAGGCAATATGGAAACCCATTTCGGCCCATGATTCCATCTTAATATTCCCACACATCCAGAAAAAGAGCAGTTTGCTAAAAAACAAAATTTAAGTCTGCATCCCAGACAGTCTTAAATGACCAGGTATTATTTTTCCTTCAAATGCTCCAGGGACATCCCTCCCAGCTATCTCACTCTACAACATGACAAATTCTATGAATATCTGAAATCACATTGTCTCTAAGGAAAAAGGAAGGATCCAAAGCATTTTCCTTATTATTATTTTTTTAAAATTTAAGACCATGAGGAAAGCCAAATGTGGATTTTTATCCATATTTTAATAATATTTACATTTGTAGATCGCAGTTAGGATGGTGCAGCCAACAATGTAACATTTAACGTATACAACCACACACGTTTCACATGACATGTAATTATAAATCCAAAATTTAGATTTTCATTTCTTTTGTGTAAAGCTACCTTGAGAAGAATTGATTTTAGTGGAAATAGGATAGAAGAAATAGAAGATGGAGCCTTCTCAAAGCTTCTGTTATTGGAAGAACTTTCTCTTGCTGAAAATCGACTTATAAAACTTCCCGTTCTACCTCCCAAACTAACAACATTTAATGCAAACCAAAATAGAATCAAGAGCAGAGGAATCAAAGCAAATGCTTTCAAGGTAAGTAAAAGACAGTAATTTAGGTAACCGAAGTAAATGAAATTAGTAACCAGACTATCCAGTATACCACCAAATTAATTTTTCTGTATTTTTGTAATCTAAGAAACACACTACAACAAAGAAGCTTTCCAGCTTTTGTTTTGTTTTTAAGGCACTTTGGAATAACAGTCCTTTGTGCACTCGCTCTCTCATGTCGTTCATATAAAAAAAAAGTTCTACGGAATATCTTACCTACTTCCTTTCCCTCTTACATGCAAAGAAAAACTCGATTCAAAAATTGATGGCTCAAATACAGTTCTGAGGACCGCAAATACTAATAAACAAGGATATAGCTTTTTTGTGGCCTCGAGTTTTATAACCAATAAGCTGACATTGAAATTTCCAAAACATAGGCCTCTTCTATGAGTTTCTTGATACAATGGAATTCAACATTCACAGCAAAAGAATGTTTCATGGTAGATCACTTCACAGGCTTTCTATGTGATCGGAAAAAAATACCTATGTCTCCTAACAGGCACAAGTTAGTTAACCTCAAGTAAGTAGTATCAGCACTAATAATCTCTCTTTCTTTCTGTTAGAAGCTGACAAATTTGGCCTACCTCTACTTAGGACATAACGCACTGGAATCTGTTCCCCTTAACTTACCAGAAAGCCTGCGTATTCTTCACCTTCAGGTATTTTTGAAGTATTTCCTTAACATTCTATTACGAATAGCCTCATTAGTTACATACTTCAAACCAAACACACTGTCTTTTAAAACAGTTCACACTGCAGTTGTGCTACAGTTGTCTAATGCTCCTCCAAATAAAACAATTTGCCTCTAATCTGTATGGCCACAACCATTCAGTGTTCAGAAGTTGTTTGTTAGCTAATTCCCGTGCAAGAATTTCTCATTAGTTTCTGTATATCAAGGACAGGAAATGGTAAAAATAAGCAGTAATCTTTTATCAAGAATACATTTCAAACATGAATAACCTCAAACTGCTTATCACCTCATTGATTGGTTTGAAGAGACTTGAGTCCTACATATCTATAGTATACACAAATCAATCCCAATGACAATAAAATGGGAGGGCAAGAGGAATAAAATTAAAGTTTGAAAATTCCTCAACATATATGGGGGGGGGGTGTATATATATGTGTGTGTGTGTGTATTTATTTATAAAAACTTGTTTTGTTTTGCAGTACAATAATATTACTACAATCACCGATGACACATTCTGCAAATCTAATAACACACGTTACATCCGCACACACATGGATGAGATAAGGATGGAAGGCAATCCGATCCTCTTGGCAAAGCATGTTAATGCTTTTTCCTGCTTGAGAACACTGCCTGTAGGAGCATACTACTAGCCACTACTTACGTAATTATACATGCCAAAACTTAAACATGGTAACAGAAGATCATTCTTTTTCCTCTGTTTACACGTTTATATCCTCTTCCTTACTAATGTGTTTTCCCTGCACACCCGGAACCTTTTACTATGTTGAAATGTGTTCTCCTCTGAAATAACTACTTCAAAACAGCCACTTTATTTAGTAGTTACAATGTCACCCATGCTTTCATAATCTTTTCTGTTAAAGAAAGTGTAAAAATACATATATGCACACACATATCTTCTCAACTTTTATTTCACCACATAGTCTTTACATGTAGGTAAAATCACACAAGAAACTGCTTGTTCACATTCTTTACCAGTACGCAGAACAATCACTACATTTTACTTCCAAATAAACACAAAACATTCTTTGAGCAAGCTACAGAGGAAAAATACATCTTAATTCCATATCCCAATTTTTTAATCTGAAATGAAGCTTTTTCAGTGGACCTTCAAAAGTGTATTGGATGAAGTTGCTTACAAAAGAAAGTTATGTTTAGAAGTAGAACTTCTCAAAGCTTAACTTCATTAAAGCTTCCTTAAAAACTTGGTTTGTGGAAAATGAGAATAATTCCTATTTAGGCTTAGTGTAGCAAGCAACAGAGCAAGTGGAACTTTTCAAAGATGTGTTAAATCTCCTTCTACTATTTTGCTTTCAAAATTATCTAAGAGTGTGTGTGGATATATTATATAGGTATTTTATTTTTTACACGAGGTATTTTTAATTGAAATATATAAATTTTGCTCAGCTGTACTCACACGAGTCATTTTTGCAACACCAGCAACACCATTTTAATACAATGGTCAAAATACAGCATAGTATGACTCAAGTATCTTTGTTATTAACAGATGATGTAGACTGAGCCTTGTTCCACTGCTTTTTCTTAACAAGGAAATGTGGCAGTATAATTAACAGCAAAGCTGAATTAATGTTTTTACCTGTAAATAAGTAAGATTTCAGCTAGATGTCAGTGCAAAGAAACAGAAGTACCCTTGTACAACAATTTTTTCACTCATTAGGGAAAAATCAAATCAGATCTTCAAATTAAAAAGAAAAGTTGATTCTATCATCAAACTAAAAATAGTGTTAACTTCAAGCAAATTAAACTAGCATTCATTTTACTCAACTACTTTAAACCATGCAGCATATTAAAAACACAAATTGATGTGTGCAGGCCTCAACAGTCAGTTCACCTAAAACTAGACATAATTGATACAGGACACAAAGTTTTTAATTACACAGCTATACATATCTGACATTTCAGTTTCAGTTTCTCCCCTCAAATACCTACCGCAGGCATAAACTCTTCAGACAAATGAATGCCAAAAGTGTGCTAGTTACTATTACCAGATCAACTTCATACTAATTTTGAAGCTAGTATAGATTCCTAATTTGTAGAAATAGTTAAGCATCGAATGCATGATGATGTATCACTACATCTAGAATACTGATTTTACGAGATATTTTGTATTAGTTTATCTTATTTAGCTAAGCCTTGATTTGTTAGTGCTTGTGCTATGGGAAATTAAGTGCACACTTAATTCTGAACATACTGATGCTCTGCCACTAAGAGTGTTGAGACCGAAGTGACTTTCAGTCACTTTTTAAGTGACTATGTCAAGCATCAACTGTGGGCTCATCTTTCTGGAAAGAGGATGCAATTATGAAATGCAGGACAAAAATATTTTTGCCCTGAACCCATTACCCAAGAAAGACATAGTAATCCCAAATATTTTCCATTTTAAGTTATTTGGTATAACAAGAAAGAAAATCATTTTCTTAATACAACTGAGAACAAAACCAAGTCTGACAGTAAGAATAATACATGGGAAAATGAAAACCAAGTAAGTCATGAAACTTTGATGTTTCCAGGTTTTTAGCAAAAGGTAAAAAATAACCCCAAAGCATGTAAAAATACATTCCAACTTCAAGCAAATTTATACTAGGAAAAAATAAAAGCCACCAATTCTCTCATCCCTCTTTTAATAAATGCCCAAGATGGAGAAAACACAGCTAAAGTGTAAGTGTAATAACGTTACATAAGCAGTAGGCTCTGATCTTAGTCTCATCACAAATCATTATTACTAAACAAAGCTCTTTCCAGTATTAATAGGATCAGTAAATATCACTCCTCCTATGAAAACAATTATATGTATATACACAAATATATGCACATTTATGTAATATATACACACATGTAAACGTTCTAAGACCTAACCACTACCACGTTATTAATTTTATATTAAAATGTTGTATATATTTTTGAAAAAGTATTAAGTATCAACAGTAGCACTAATTAATGCTCTTAATATTTTGTGAGCAAACCAAAGTAGACAACTGGTACCTTCTGAACGCCTCATGCAGGCAATAAATTATCTGATATGGTTTAATTTACTTTCCCCATTCATAGCAAGTTAACTCATCAAAACATTAAGTGAGAAGGGCTTCAGTATGCAGGATTTTTTGCCTTCTATTTGTGTGACCAGTACTAATATCAAGCTGAATGTACACTATTCTATTTTTTTCCTGTCACTCATTTCTGTTCTGTATTTCCAATAAAACTTGAATTTTTTTTCTTGTTTATCAATATCAGCTTCAACAACCTGCTCTTCCCAGCAATGCCAACATGCTTCAGGTGTTCAGTCTCATAGGAGACTAAGGGTGCGTCTAGATCAGAAAATTATTTGCAGATGTAAATCCATTTTGCAGACATAATATTTATTGTGGCAATACAGTAAGACCTGCCATACAAAAGACTTGTGGGACACTTCACTCACCCCTTCAAAATACATTTAAAGCACTACATTGTAGATTTTTTTCAGTAGAATAGAGAAGCAGCAGCAAAGGGTAGTAATGGTATGCTCAACTCTTGATTGTGAGTGTGTGTGTGTGAAGCATGCAAGTTGTAAACTAACAGTTTCATTAAAAAAAAAACACAACTGCTAAAGCACGATGTCAGAAGTATATAATACAGAGCACAAAATGCTTACAACTGAACATTGCTCTACCCACACCAACCTAAAACTGCCCATGCTTTCTAGGAAAGCCTGCTTACAGTCAAATCAAGGTATATTTTGAATTGCTTTTTTGCTTAATCCAAGTTATCCATCCCACCGTTATTCTTGTTAACTGGGAAAACTCTCACTACAAAACTGCCATTTGTGATGGTCAACTTTTTAGACATACAGTGCTGTCCAGCTTTGCTTGAAAATTGCAGTTGTCATTCATCTCAAACATTCATTATTATTTGAAGTATTCAATCACTTCTACATTATTGCTTTCCTCCCGAGTACCAAAACTAACAGAAAAGAAAAAATAATCTACCATTCTTGGTTTTATACTACACTGTGAGAAAACTATTAGAAGGACTGTCTATTTCTACTTAACACCCTGGGTAATTTTCTTTTAAATAACAAAAGAATAGAAAAGCTATAAACCCAGAACCCCACCCCAAATAGTCTTCTCTCCAATACTATGCACAGTTACCTGTCTATATACTTGAAGCCTAGCAAGCAGGCAGGAAAAAAAAAAAAAACAACAAAGATTATAGACTAATTTTTTAATGTTGTGAGTATGAATATTAACAGAATAAGACTCTTCACTTGTTTTTATACAAATATTAAAAGCATACTTCTAGTCGCTTTCACACAAATTCCTACAGAACATAAAGTTACAAATACACATTCTCTGTAGCAATCTGCTTATTTGAATTGTCAGATTTGATCTTTGAACCCTTTATTAATTCTCTCACCTCAGAAAGTCTTCTATTTCTAAATGAAATCATCACTAATGCTAGCAGAAATACGGAGGCCTAAAAAACTCTTCGTAAGTCCATAGTCAATCATTTGATAAATATTATCCTAAATCGGTTTGCCTTTCTCAACAGCATCTTCATCCATGGAAAGAAAAATACTTTTATAAAGAATATTTGTAATGTTGACAAACTTGTAATATATGTCTTCAGTGAATTTATCTTCACACATCTTTTAGCAATGAATATATCCCTTCATTGTTTACACTCAACATCGGAACAAATACTTTTTATAACTTCTTAAAATACACACGACAATTTAAATATCATCTCCAGAGCTATCTCCTCTCTATTTTTTCATTTTTGTACTGAATTTTAAAATGAGAAATATTTACAACAGTTCACTGAATCACTGTCCCAGAAATCACAGTGACTGCTGTCATGAGGCTGACCTAAGGAGCAGAAAGCATCAAGTGAAGTTGGAAAAAACAATCAAAAAAACCCACACCACAAAGCCATAAAGCCCTAGGTGCTCTACATTCTCCATGGAGGGATTAAAGAAAAGTCCTTACACAACAACAAGCAGGATTAGATAACATCAGTTTATTACTCAGCTGAGGACAGGATTATTTTTCTTAACATTATCAGAAATTAATACTTTTTTTTCTTTAATCTATTTGATAAATTGATAATAGAAATTGATTAATCTAGCACAGAACTCAAAAGCCTAAAAGATTCAAAAATAGGAAGCAAAGCAGTTCCCACTTAATACTACAGCTGAAAAGCAAAGATGGTGCTGAGTTTAATGACAGTAAATGCTTGAACTAAATAAAACCAAACTAAAAAAACCACACACAATTAAAGAGCTAAACATCCTCCTCTAACATTAATCATCGTATAAGATGTTCTGTGTCTGTAAGACTGCAGTATTTTTACTCCAAGGAATAGTTGTTCATCTTGAAACCAGTACAAAGACAAAGAAAACAAGCCAGATAATGGTAATTTAAAACTAAGTTCAAATACTATGTTCCAGTTAAGAGTGAGGAACAATTTATTTCCCATTCAAGTAAAACATTTCAGAACTGGAAGTGCTGTCACCCAAATGCATGTTGCCACATTTTCGAGAGAGACAGATCCAGTCCTTCAGAACTAACATTTAAATGCCAAAGACTACAAATGTTATTTTCTTTTAATTTCTTCTTTTGCCTTCTTTTTTTTGTTGTTCAAAATGAAATGTAATACCAATGAAAAACTGTCTTACTCCCCCACAGAAAGGCACAGATATTTTCCCCCACGTTTGAGGAACACAGCAATAGCATAGTAAAAATCAAGACAAATACCAAGCAAGGGCATTGCCCCTTGAACACAACATAAGAACCTTTAGCTAATATTCTCTTCTCCACAACGTACAAAATTAAGATTCCCATTCTCCGCTAAAGAGTGCTAATTTCACCTCCATTGCCTTCTCTTAATGAACTACTTAAAGAACTAAATATAGTACTGATATATAAAGGCTTGATAGACGTTACCTTGAAATGTAGGAAGGTGCATCTACGATGTTCATACCACTCAGCATAGGATGAAAGGCTTCTGAAAAATGTTAGAAGATTTCCGTGTTCTTCAGTGCTACAAAAGAAAAATATATTGTTTAACCTAAACACTACTAGTCAGATGTACCAATTCTATAGCCTAAAATTTGCACTTTTTCCTTAAAGAATTTGTGATTAGTATTGTTCAAATTTGAAGCCAGAAATCACAAAAAATAAAAGAATTATTATGACAGGAAAAAAAAGCTATAGCGTAGATACTGAAAAGAAATTGAAGAACTCATAAACCAGTGTTTTCAACTCCTCAGGAAGGTAAGCAGCAATAAAGTTAGTCTTATATGTAAAATGCGATAAACGTGATAACTTGACAAAAGTAGTCGCCTGTAAAATCTTAGTTTGACTTTATGCTTGTTCATCTAATACTCTTGCTTTCGAAATAAATTCCAAGATGTTGCATAGTAAAACTTTAACCTACAAAACTGGTAAGATTAACCAAATTGCATCACTAAGCTTTAAATATTTCTGAGATTTTTGTCCTATTCAACTAAATCTTTGCATGACCCATGTTATCTGCCTCTGCCCACAGGACATCCAGCTTTTCAAGATTAACCTTGAAACTTCAGTAAGCAAGAAGGCCTGTTCATTAGATCATACATGGCATCTAAAACAAAACTTTTGATATACAGTTAAATCTTGATTTATCTGCTATTAAGGAAGATGGCGATATTCTCAATAATTAGGGAGTGGGGCAGGACGGGAGAGAGATGCCAATAAATCTGTATCTGAGAAATGGAGTGCAGAGATCTTAGAGACAAACCCATTGTAAGCAGAAATTAATAAGCCTGGATGGAGCTGAGCCGATTCTTGCAGAACGCCCTCAGTATTTCTACGGTTTTGGGCTCCCTCACAATTTAGCAGTTCAGCTACACACAGATACATTATGGCTTCATTCATGCAAATGACCCTACATTTGCACTAATAAATTGTTTGGAACCTGATGTCCTGCAAAGAGCAGTGCAGAGACACGTTTGCTGGACTTGCACTTAGCCAGGATGGATTTGGTAGAGCTTACAGTCTATATCATAAGACTGATATATCAGTGCTATTCTGGCAAGAAAATCATTCAATTGCAATGTTACTGCAAATACTAGTTTTTCATCCATAGTGCCTCTGAAAACAGAAGGGTCAGCAGTAGTCATTTTACTTCCTGGCATTTCTGAGGAATTTTCAATACAAGAGACAAAGCATAAAAGAAATAAAGAAAAGTTCCTATAGTTTTGGCTTTGCCAGTTTCAGACTAATTGAACAGCATCAAGTGAAAATGTTTACGTACAACGATTCCATGTTTAGTATAGTAAGTTTTTTCCATTTCCACTGACCGTAGTTAACAAACAGAGGCAACAATACACAGTGCCAGCTAAACCGAAGAGATAACAACTCCGGGACTTTGGTGCTAAAGTCAGGATAAAAATACAAGCAACACATACAAGAAATACAAACAGATTTTGCACTTAGAACATAAGGAAGTTTATTTCCTACACGTACTTGTTTCACACACACAAAAGTTAAATCATTTAAGCTTCAATATAATTTCAAAATTAAATATTCACAGTATCTAAAGAATCAAACAGAAGCTTCCACTCCCAAATAAACAACAAACATTTTGAAAAATATATATGAAATTACTGCTGAAGTAATTTCTAAAGAAGTTCCAAACCCTGCATAAAAAACAGAATCAAGGAAAGCTGCGTGAATTATCCATTCTTGCAGATAGGGAAAAATACACACAGTTTTGAAAATAAAAGCTGCTCTTGATATGCAGAGATGATTACTCATATTGAAAAGGATGGCAAAATATCAAACTGACACTGACAAATAACACACTGCACTAACTTGGACTGAGAGCTATCACTGTTATTTTTCATCAGTCTACAAGGTAGTAATGATTTTGCATGTAAGAGAAGTTGCAATGCATCAAACACCGGGGCTGGTACATTGCTTTATGTCACAAAATTTGATTTACTAAAGAAATTTGCTAGCAAAAAAAGTGATATGCTTTTCTACTTCAGTAACTGGTACTAAAATTACTTACTTTCATTATACATTTACTACTTTGTTCTCCTAGTAAAGCTGTGTTAGTTTGTATGTCAACTATGATGTATACAAACAAAATATTTTTAGTAGAAGTACACCATCACATTCACTCTGAGACAACCCAGGAAGGCAGGCAACAATAGAAGAAAGGAAACCAAGGCACTGGAAATCAGTAAGGTGCAAAAATCTGCCTTGGAACAATTAGGATTAGGATCATTTGAATGAAGAGATCTATACACTTGAGAGGTGCCATCACAGTAGAGTTTGTAGCAATCAGGAACTGAACAGACCTTACCCTCTTCATTGTTAACACAATTAACAGTGATGGCAATCATTAAAGCATATATACAGTTTCTTGGCTCTAATCAAAAGAGGAAATAGACAGTCCATCCACTGTTAGGAGGGATAATTGTATTAAAGACAGACTAGAGAAAATAGGTGGGAAGCTGCTTTTGGGGGGGTGGGCGGGGAAGAAAAGTTTGTCTTGGAGGGGTTTCTTTTTAAGAAAAACACAACAGGAAAAAAAAAAATTATTATTCAAATTTCTAGTAATGTAAGGATCAGGATAGAGAAAGGAAAGGAGACAATATAAGATGACAGAAACTGCCAAATAGCCAACCATCCATCCAGTATCGTCAGGGGGAGGGAGGAGGAACGCTCGTAAAGGGAACGCAGTTTTAATAAAGAAACCTGGCAAGAATGCAAAGAATGCAAAATTCCGCAAAAGCTAAGTGTCAGAATACCTGAAGCAACATGATTCTTTAATCATAAGGGTGAACAGCTTCATGTCATTGTTGATATGAAGCCACAGTCAAATGAAACAGACTATTAGCCATTGTCAAAATATACCGGGCAAGCACTGCTTTGAAAATACAAAGATTTATTTCAATTACTAATACAGGATTTTACAAGTTTACAAAACCTGACTGAGGACGATACCTGACTTACTTTTGGGAATATTTCAGAAAGTTACAGAGGTTCTAAATTCTACATGTAAATTTTACTTTAAACATCCTTTCTGTTTGAGATTAGCTATTCTTTTGGGATTTTCAGAACAGCTGAGAGCAGAAACTTGAGGCCATTAACAGAATGGTTGCAACAGTGTATTACCAAGTCACTTCAGCCATTCAAGGGAGAACTGTGCCTCAGATCCAGCTCTATTTAATATACAGGCAACAATACAATGGCAACAATTAACATATTACACAAACATACACTGGAAAAAATACATGAAGTTCATTCAGATATTGAAAATATAAAAGAAAAGCCAAACAAGTTTTATCCTAGCCTGGAAAGAACATCATCATTAAAGGAAGTTACCACAGCAGTCACAGCTGCCAACAAAATCAGGCCAAGATGAAAAAAATGCAGGCAGCACCCGCTAAATTGAGTCCCTGGAAGGACGTAGACACATACTGATTTACAATAGCTGACCTGCTCTGTGTTCTGGACAGCTTTTTTTAACCACAACTCGTATTTGTACATATAAAAATCTACACATACTATAGTAAAAATCGAGACTTAGTAATGACTGCCCACATCTCACTGTTCAGCGAACATGATTCTACACATACTACACTATGCTTTGTAAATATACATACATGGAAGAGGGCGACACAAAACTTTGTTACAAAACTACATACTTAAAATTCTTACTAAAAAAACTTGGCAGTTTTGATGAGTATCCACTTTTATGGAACTTAAAAGACTACCACAGACCTTGTGACCTTGTTTTAGCATTATGTCTTTGGTTTGTTTACATTTCTTTAGGCAATACAGCAGATGAAAATTTTTGAGGCTACATCATGAAGTAGAGAGAGATAGTTTTGGCTAACAAGTTCAAAGAACCAGTTCCAAATGTAAAAGTGAGTCTACGAATTATACCTGAGTATATACTTTTCTCATGTACAGATATTGCACTGGCTAAATTTAAGATAGAAAACTAGATTTAGTGTTTAGAAACGGGGAAAATCTGCGTTGGCATGAACAGACATATGTAATATACATGCTTTTTTGTATTGGCAAGGGAGAAAGAGACTGCGTAATAGCACCATTTCAGTTAACTGTCTCATAGCACTTAAACTGCTCATAAACAATAATTCCTAATTAGCCTAAGCTAGCCTAATTCCTAATGCTGAAGCCAACTACAACAAACACTAAAATACCAAGAAAACTTGGTATAAAATAACAAGGTACTAAAAGAGTGCATGTTAAAATTTAAGCCTCTTTTTTTTTGGAAAGAATTTAGCATTACAAAATGTCACCAGATTTAAAAAAAAAAAAAAAAAAAAATCCACTAAGAGCAGAAAACACACATCTCCAAAGCCAACATCCATGTAACAGAGAAGTCATCCAAAAACAGCAAGAAGCATATTCAGGCAGAGAGTAACTATGTATCAGGTTAAAATCACACGCCCTTCATCCAAACACCATTTCACTTTTACAAAATAACATCAGCAAAGCACAAAAGTATATAAGAAACTTAACTGTTGTAGAAGTATTTAAGGCTCCTTTAATACGCTCCTTAAGTTATTTTAAGAGAGGAAATCTATTTTAACTCACTGCAGTATGCAAGACTTCTTGCATTAGCATATAAAACCAAAGAATGACACTTACAGCTGTGGGAAGAATTCATGCTTCCCCTCACTTCCAAAATACCTAGCCCGTGCAGTGTTTAATATAATGCAGACATTTCATAAATCCTTCACTCTGACTTATAAATTCTAATTAGTTAGTAAAAAGTAGGAGCAGTTTTCAAACTGTCTAGAAACTCCTCCTATTTGATTAAGTAATCTATGCAACAGTGAACTAACCCAACAATTAATGGGATATCAAGCCAAAACAAAGGAGAAAAAAAAAAAAAAGACTGGCAACAAGATTTTTCATAGATATTCTGGTCCTCAACACTAATAAAATATAACATAAGTGATAACTGGTGCAAAGGGGACTCAAGTAAAATCAAAAAATAGAAGACTAAATATTGTGATTCCATTTGCATACATATTTTATTGTCACAACATATTTAAGGAATAGTACATGTCTTTTAAAAATAGGTATTATATATTGCAGCAGTACCTGGTTGAAAATAAACTGCTGAATTTTGCTTCTTTTAAAAACATGTTACTCAAGTGTTCTAGCATTCCTGTCTCCTTCCAAAGCAGGATGGGCTTGGGAATTACAAATGAATGCCAAGTTTTTAACTCTGGTGCTATTAAAGACCCTTTTCTGTCATGCATTATGAAAAATGAAGCCAAAAAATTAGAAAGCTGAGGAGGAAAAAATCCAGGCCAGTAGAGAAAACAGAACAGAGCTAGACAATAGATTTGGCAAGACTGGGCCAAGGAGGCAAAAGAAGGAAACAGAAACTGGTAGGGAGGTTGAAAAGAATGAACAATACAAAGGGAGACCAGATTTAGCTGGTCAAGAATGGAGGGAAAGGGTAGGAATCAAGATTTTAAGAGCAGCTGGTGGACTTTAAAATAAAGGGCTAATTGGGAAAAGGCCGAAATTGGACATGAAAAGAGGGGATTAGGACTTAGAGTAAGAAATGAGAACTAGCTTAACAAGGGTTGGGAAAAGGATGCTGTTTTCAGAAAGATTTTAAAAAAGGGAAAAAAAAAAAAAAGCCATAAAGGGAGATCACATAATCGGATTAAGTCAATCTGACAGTGGGTTGCTGTCAAAACAGACGTTGTCAACATCAGCCCCGCGCTGGCCACATATTTTACTGCCTGGGATCAGCAACAAACACTGTGACATTGCAGGACAAGTCAAATAGAAAAAATGAAGTTTGAAGGGGTTGTGGGGAGGCAAGGTTGCGTTCCCCCCCCCCCAAATTACTTTTTCAACCAAATGACTACGTTGAACTTATTTGCCACGTGGCTTCAAGAGTATACACTGACAAATAGAGGCTAAAGAGAAAGAACTGCTTGCTTTATTGACAGCAAAGCCTTAATTCATCTTACATCATTCATGAAAACTTATGTTTACTTATGAATACTGCCGTAATGTGGAAAAGGACCAGTGCAGTGAAGAGACAGGGACAAGACAGCAGTGCTCAAGCCAGGATGAAATAAAGTCTGCCACTACTTCAATGCATTCCTTTCCAGTGTGACTACTAAGTTCCAAGACACTTCTGCTGTCTGTAAATACTCATGAAAAAAACAGAGTAATTTCCTCTTCTAAATCCTGCTTCTTGAGAGCAGTCAGCTACTATTCCCAGTTACACCACTAGCTTCAGTAGATTTGTATGGAAATTCCAAAGCCTCTAAATGAAAAATTCAGCTCTCAGTACAGACTAATGAAGCCTGAGGTAACTCAGTAGACCTTTCTTTTCACCCATCCATTTGCCTTCCCTCTCCAAATCTAAAAAATAATATAAACCAAAAGAAATCACATAGTATGTATGTTTTCTTAAGACATGGCACAAATACACTATCCCAGGTTTTTAAACTATGTTCTATTGTTTTTAAAATATCAGTGAAAGAATTCCTGACATAAAGAAGATAAATGGAATGGTGAGTAGAGAATTAGAAACAGGCAAGTCCTGGGGAGGAGTTCTGGATGTACGCTTTAGCCATTACTCACCCACGTTGCACATCTGCAACTCACATACACATCTGAGCAACAGTTAACGTGTTGATTACATAAATTAAAATGCAATAGCTGAGATGACCTCGTAACATCTTTCTCTGAACCAAACGATTTCAAACAGCTAAACCACATTATAATCCAAAAACTGTTTCTGTTTAACATGAATTTGTAATGGTCCTTTCAGGCCTTAAAAATCATACCCATTTCATCTTCTCTCCAGAAGGATACAGACAAGGGATCGGAAGTGTTTAGGTTAGGCTAATAGTACATTACCAAACAAAGAAATTGACTGCCAGCAATTTACATGAAAACACAGTACTGCATTTAGTATCAGATATCCCATACAATAACTTTCCTTAAACAAAAAACTCCACCTTACCTTGACACAAACTTGCTCACATCTGAATCTTCTCTAGATTCCATTATAATGCTGAGATCACTAATAACAGCAGACACACTCTCTTTGTTCTAGATTGGAGAAGTAACAATGCAATATTTTAGAAATTTCTCTAGCAAGGAGAAAAAAAAATTATCTATTTGCATATAAAACAGAAATATATGCAAATGCTGCTAAGTACTATAATCCTTAAAAAAGCATTTTTTTAAACTGCAGCTTATATGTATGGACATTTTCTTTCATTTCAACAGTATCAGTATTACCCATATAACAAGGCTTTTGGAATAACACCTGAACTTGTCAGCATAGAGAATATATATGTATAAAGGAAGACTTATACATAAGAGGTTCATCTACTTCCTTTCATGTCACGTCCACTTCTTTAAGATTCTTCTCATTTCCAACACAACCCTTAGCTGCCACATATAGCAGAAAACTCAAATATAAGGTTTCATCTGAAAACCGTAATAATGCTACCCCAAGTTAAAAAAATTTCCTGTTAGTTTTCCTTTTATTTTATTTTACAGCCTATAGTTTTGCCTCAAATTCTTGTCCCTTTTTACAATAATAACTGTTACTCAAGGATATGTGCATGATAATAAAAATAAAATGTTCCCAAAGTAAAATATCTAACAGCCTATAAAAAGAAATAAGAAAAGAAGTTCATATAGTAGAAATGAAGCCAGAAAAGAACTTCTTTTTTCTAGTACTTTTCTAGTACCTAGTACTGGTTGGACAGAAGTACTGCTAACACTGCCATCAGTAAAGATGGAAAAAGCAAACAAAGACACTACAAAGTTTGGTGGATTGAGTAAGTAACATCAGGAAAAATCATTGTAAATTTGGAGCAAAAGGTTCAACACGTGCATGGAGCTGTAGAGAAGCTGCTAGTCTTCACAACCTAACGTCTAAAGAAACCGGTTTTCCAATAAATGGGTTATTAACATATGCCAAGACCCCATCTTGGGGTCAAATAAAAAGTTCTAAAAGGAAACTGTTGAGAAGAAAGCAACTCTTATTTGAATGATTGCTTTCTCAAGTGGTTTAGGCTTGTTTTGGCAGATTTTCAAGCTAATTGTACATGTCCTCTCCTAATACCTAAGGACAGTAAGAGGGGAAAATAAATAAATCAAACAATGCTTTTGCATTAACCTGTTTTCTTATCCACATTTTGACCTTTGTAAGCATCCACCTATGCACAATGGTGAACAGAAGGGAGCTTCTTTGCTTGCACCCAAAGCTGGCAAAACACTAGGTAGCTTGGGAATATAAACTATATGCTACCCTGAAGCTGTGCCAAAACTAAAGAACCAGCTAAGATGCAGAATATCTCAGGCAGTGAGTGACCAGTACCACAGTAATATAAACATAATCTCAACCATTCAAGGCTAGTCAGAGTGAACTCAGATCTGCCTACCCCTCTTTGTACAATTGTATCCTGGAATACAGCTTTTAACATGAATGACATTTAACATTTTGTTCAAGATAAAATGAGAGATAATTACAAGAACGATTTGTTACTGTGTATTAACAGGTTTGATTTAAGGTACTATGGAGCTGAGTTAACTCTATTGTAACTTAACTACTGGATTAAAGCTAGAGTTAAGAGTGTGAAAAAAATTTATCTTCTGCTGCATACCAATGTATTTGTTACCTACTACACACTTCCTCAAAACAGCTGTTGTCTTTTATTTCTCAAGACGGGTGAAACTAGTTGCAACTTTACACTATCTTGCCCATGCTGATCTCGGTACAGGTTATGTTGAATACAACCATTAATGCCACATCTTAGAAAATAGGCTTCTCCATTTTTATACACAAGAAGCCAGAGGCACAGAAAAGTTAAAGCTAAGTTTCCAGGTCTTAGTCTGGCCTAAAGTCACAACTTCCCTGAGAGCTCTGGAGGCAGATTCCTGCATCCACAGAGGACCTGCAGACTTCATCGCAGGATGACCTGCACAGTATACAAAGTCTGTGGCAAAACCAAGATAACATGCCACTACTTTTACACCACAAAAACAGTCAAATAGAGCTAGGCAAAATGTCTGAATGGAATTGTTAACAATCTAGTAATGAGATATGCTTTTTCATTATAAAGAAATGGAAGAGAGTAATTTTTTAATCATATAAATTAAAAAATTGTATGTCTTAAAAATACAATCCTTAAGTTTGAATTTTTGAACACCTAAATTCTCTCAAAATCTATTTGATTTAAACAGCTCTAACAAAATTAAAAGTTAGAACTGCATACAATGGTTGTATTTTACAACTCTAAGCAAACCATTACATTATGATTCGTACAACAGCTAAAACGTATTAACATTTAAGTAAACGCAAAACCTTTAATAACATTCAAGTTCATATACAATCACAAAAACTGAGTAAAGGGACAGAAATTAGTCTGTGCTTGAAACAGTAAGTGTACTTCTTTATTTGGGTGTATAACACCAAAAACAAAAACCAAAACCTGTATAATACGACACAATTAAAAACTGTACTCTTCATTGGTGTCTGCTTAACTAATTTACCATTTTCCACAACACGTCCACAACCCACGCCATTCAAATGCATAAAATATTGGCAATTCAAGGTTTATTAACTTAAGGTTAATTGATACATCGTCTACATTGTATATTAAATTGTAAGTTACAGGTGCCATGTACTTTCATTTAAAAAAAAATTAATTAATGCAAAAAATTAACTCAAAATGATATTTTCACAACTGAAGTGGTTTTTTTAAAGGTATACACTTGGTAGTCTATATAACACACGCTAGTGTAGCTCATCAGCGCTGAAGCAGTACAAGTTTTAGGCATTACGTAGACAAGTGCTTCCATCTAGTGGTGTAATAGGTTTAAGCATCACCAAAGCAGCCATAAATAAACATCAGCTACCCATCTGAGCTCCACTGACACTAAAAGACACTAGGAGCATACAGCTGAAAAAACCCCACTAATCTAGCCAAGTCGTATGATTAACGCAGGCTATTTCCATGCTCAAAGCTAAGTGCACTTTTATACAAGCAAATGGTAAAATGATATCACTAGGACTACAAGTTTCAAGTCATGCATGGACTTAAGAGGTTGCAGAATAACCTCATTCAGCTGAACACCTGCAGTTTCAAATTATGCAATCCACATGTGACTATCTAAAAACTCATTTCCTAAATTCATAACATGGCTTTCCTTAAGATTAGGAAGGACATCTTTACATAGCAAGGCAGTTTTTAATACTATCAGGTCCAATCACATTCAATTTAAAAAAATACCTTTAAAGCTGAGCTGAAAATCAAGTTCTCTTGAGAAGAAAATTTTCTGATGTCAAAAATATTATTACAAATTGGGGTACATTATTACAAATTGGGGTAGCAGCTGTTTTCCACTGCTTATCATTTTGAATTCTGTGCTAAGAATAGATTTTTATGAAAGAGCTTCCTGGCAAAAAATCTGTAATCATTAGTGTAATTTCTGTGCAGTCCTGTGACACAATGGCTAGTCACACTAGCCAAGCAAATAGAAATATAACCAAAGCAAAAAAAAAACCCCAATTGTTCAAGTTTGCAGTGTTTTAGCTTTTCCTCAGTCTCCTCAAGAGAGGCAAGGTTCGGAATTTTCCAGTCTCCAGAACAAGCTACCTGCCTATAGGAGAACATAATTTCGTGACTCAATGTTGAACCTGACCTTCAGAACTGTTTTGCTTGCACATGGAATTCAAAAGTTGGGTCCAGCTGTTATAGAGTCAAAACAACCCACTGAGGCTTAGATTAAGGAGACTTAGGCAATCAAATGACAAAATATCAGTTGAAGGTTTCAGCTGGAAAAGCAAGTATTGACATTTGTCCATCTGAAGTTTTGTTTGCTTGGTTGTTTCTTTTTTAAATACACATTGATCCTTACCTGCATTTCAAGAAGCTGGAATTCCAATTGAAAAGACAGGGAGTGGCAATTCCCTGATAATCTGTGCTTCCGGACTGTTCTGTTTCTAGCTGTTATAAAATAAAATAAACAAAATACTTGATTATAATTCTATTCAACAATTACTGCATTTCTTCCATGAGTCATATTTAAAGTACCAACTGATACCATCCATCATATAAATAGTCACATTAAACATGTTAAAAAAAACCTAACTTCGTAGTAGTCTTTCACTTTCCCACTATGAAAAGTACTATTTACTCAGAAACTATTTTGTCAATAAAGAAAATTCTATTGTATTTCAAAATAGTTGTCTTTCTGCTACCAGTGAAAGTAGAACTACAACATGCATTTGCAAATGTAATGAACTGAAACAGCATGCTCAGCATAGCGCAAGTAAAGGGCACAAAAATGCTTACTTTTTTCCACTGTTTTCTTGGAATGACTTGTGAACTGAATACCAGTAAATTTCATTAAAAATGAGAGATCTGTTTCTAGACTTTCAAGTTGAGCTTTCAGGTCTGACAGAGATTCATGTCCCTTAGATCCTCCCCGAAATTCTCTTTGGAATGATTTTCTAGAATTGAAAAAGGGCAAAAATAAAAAAAAAAATCAAAAGGGCAAAAGACCCAGACATAAGAACATGTTTTGTCACATCAATAGAGCAATACCATTAGATAAAAGGCATCTGTAATGTGATCTAAGGAGTTTCAGACCAAGATCAGTTTTCAATGAGTCAAGCTTCAGTTGGATCATATTACTAGGAACAGTAAAATATTCTAACTTACATAAATACTTTATGTTCACTGCCAGGTAGACATAGCCTTTATCATAAGTCTTGAATGTAAGCATCCATTTTGAGGAATGTACAACAAAAATGAGCTGTGATGCCTTTACTCATCTAAATGACTTATTTTATCTACAGAGTGTACATTTATCATAAAATATCAGTTAAATAATGGAAATAAAAAGCCCTAATATGGCACTTCTTCAGCATATAACTAGTCAAACCTGTACATGCCCCCAATCCCCCCCCCTCTTTTTTTTTTTTTAAGTACATATGCACTGAGCTGTTTCACAGTGCATAATGGAAAACACAGCCTTTGCAGTCAACAACTTTGCAGGGCCCGCACAGTAACGTACCTGATACCATGCTCTGACCATTATGACTGCCTTTTAACCAAAAAAAAAAAGCAAACAAACAAACCAAAATCCCAAAAAAACCCCCACAAACTACCAAAAGAAGGCAGTAAAGAGGGATCAACTATTTATTATTTGTAATATTTTACCATATATAGCCCATGTCCTGAACAAGATCAGCACTGTAAAAATAACATAAGGAAAGTCCTAACGTAGAGGCAAAAGCTTATCCTAAACAATTTTGACAAAGAAACACTATTAATCCGACATATGAAAAAAGGCGTACATTGACATTAGTATCTCCTCGTCAGAAAAAAAGGTGGATTCTTGTTGGCTATCTTCATACTTTTCAGCCAATAGTTTAATTTCTTCTTCCAGCGACTGGATTTCGTCTTCATAAACTTGACAAATGCTGTTGTCCATTTCTCAGAATCAATGTTACTAGATAAAACAAAATAAGTATATTTCTTAGGCCAAATAAAAAAAAAAATCCATTTTCAAAATAAATTATTTTCATCCAAGGAATTAATTTAAGAAGTGCAAATATAACATTAGGCAATTGTTTCTCCTACCTCTCTACTTAAAATAAGACAGTTCTATTATATTTTGTGACACTTGAAAATTACTACACACAATTTTTAAATATCCCAGGTAGCTTTGACAAGTATAATAATTCATACCTCTGCAAAGAATTCTAGAGTGTCATACACTCCTGTTTGCTGTGGAAGATTAAATTAACGTATAAACCTTGATCCTCAGCAACCATATTTGACAGGAATTGTTTCACCAAGTTGAAAACAGAATTAGGCTTGCAGTAAAACTCTGCTCTTAATGCTACAGTACTCTGTCATCAATGTAACTCCTACTTAAACCCTAGAAAGACCACTTAGAAAGACACTGCTCTGCAAGTAGATATTACAAGAGCAGAAAAGCTGCTTTTCCCATAATTCTGAATGTAACAAAGCTTCCTAAGAAACATGGTAACTCACTCTGCTAAAAGCATCATGAACAGGAAAGATTCTACTTCCAATGAATACAGGAAGCTACTAGATATCAGCAAGAATGTGACAAAGAACAAATTTCTGACTTTACATAAAATAAAGAAAAGAAAAAACCCTCAAGTTTTCTCCAAAATAGATATCAATTTTGAAAAAAATGTAGTTTGTTGCATTTTGTTGCAGTTCCTCAAAGACTTAATTCATTAAGTAACAATTAAACCAATTTTAAGACACAGATCACTGCATAGCCTCCAAATACAGAAGTTAATTCGGGAATCTAACATAGTCAAAAGCTTTCTTTGAGATCTTTTTAAATAATCACGATTTCACCCAGGAGCATATCCAGCTGTTTTACATTTGCTGTAATAGAACAACAAGCTGTTCTGCAGACAGCAAGCAATCCTAGTCAGATACAGAAACTGAACCCAGCTTTGACCAATTCACCTAACAATTCACCCGATTAAATGAAGCACAGCTGTTCCTACTAACACCATAGCACAATCTGCCTTTCAAGTAAACAGCAGTAAAAAGACACAAAGAAACAACCGTGTTTCACGAATAATTCAAAATAAATAAACATCAATTTTAAGAAAAAAAAAAAAAATATCTGACATTCAGCCTAGACATGACACATTCAAAGGAGAACATTATGCAGCTCATTACCGATGTAATAATACTTTCAACCAGGGGGAAAAAAAAAAAAAAAAATCTAGTTTTATGTGTGTTTTTAAACAACCCTTACTGTATTTACAAGATTCACACTAACACAGTCAATAAAAAGGGATGACAGGGAAATAGGATTCTGTTGGTTTATTTGATAAGAAACAGCATCTGAATAACACATATAAGAAAACAACATTCAAAACATGTTTTGCATTAAAAACTTATTTAGTGAATAAAGAAAGTATATGCAATTAAGGAATTGCTGAGATTGTGCCTAGTCGCGACTTCTTCTGAAATTTTAAAGCCATCTTATGCAATGTATAACAACAAACAATATCATTTGCGACAAGAAACAGAAGTTCTCCAACTTTTAATGCATTAGGGTTTTTTTTAACTGGATACATTGAAGAAAGTTTTGGTCATAATAAAGAGTACGTTGGGAAAAAGAAAAACATTACAATCGCCAGAACTTTACCCTAGGTTGTTAGCCAATTCCTCTTTTAACAGCTGGCTGTTTTGAAAACAGAACACATACACTGCTTACTGCTATTTTAACTCAAGTGATTTTACTAGACTGCAGAAGACTCAAAGACTAGTTATAACCTCAAAGAGCATTATCTCCAGAAAAAAATACCCGTAGATACTTTTAATTAAACATATATTTAACAACAATCAATCATTTCTCCTCACTCTAAGCGTACACACACACATATGTTTGTGCATTAACGGTAAATATTTCACATTTCTCCGTACCTGCCCGTACACACCCCTAAGGATTTGCTTTTATGCTGCCACAGGAAGAGCTGGGAAGAGCATTCACGAGTTTGTGAGAAATGAGCTGGCCGGCTTCTGCGCTTCGTTGCTTCGCTTCCAGCCCGCAAATCTCACCGGGTAGCGGCTGGAGGGACGCTCAGGGAGCCGGTGCTGTCCCACTCCACC
>NW_009216085.1:129691-166931 GCF_000690835.1 Fulmarus glacialis | reverse complement strand
GCCCCGGCCGTGGGGGAACCGCTCGTTAACCCGTACCGTCGCCGTCAAGATTTACAATTGGGTACCATTACGCGAAGAGACTGAAAGCAAACGGTCGTTTATTGGACACGTTACTCCTCCAAGGAGACTGAAGTAACAAGGTACACCGACGTACATCCTTCCTTTGGCTGTGCCCAGCTATGCCAGAGCAAACGTAAAGTCACAGCTCTTGGCTAGAGGAACGCAGCGTATCCTTTTTAAATAAATACTTACTTTCGATGTCTCGTTTTCATATTGAAATCCAATTTCAGTTCCCAGAAAACTACATTTGCAAAGCACAACAAACATTTTTGTGTTTCGGACAAGGACACTGTTGACCACCTGGGTATATTCGCCACAGCTGCCTCACCTGAGCGCCGGTGACAGCACCTCCCGGCAGCACGGCATCACTTCTGGTACGCTTCTGGGGGCCTAACTCTACTGAGTAGGACCTTACTTTCCAAGACTGCTTGCAGAGCAACGGAACAGCTGCTTTGTTTTGAACGCAGCGGTCTTCATTTTACAGCAATTTTATAAAAGTAATTATTTGATTTACAGGAAAAAAGAGGCATGCAAAAGTCTAACTAAAGCTGTTTCCATGTGCAAAACAAGGTTACCACCAAAGTGAGAATCCTTGCCTTCCTCCAGAGGAAAATGCAGTAAAATTTAAAATGTAGTCTAAAAATTGTCATGGACAAAGAAGCCAAGGTTTGTTTCTTTTCTTTTAGAAACACTTAAAAATAAAATAGAAAAATACCATATTAATTTAATAATTACCATTCCACATCCTGAAAGGAGACCAAGAAAAAAAAAAAAAAATTCAACATTTTCTTGGCATTAAAATACAGGAGGTAAAAATGTGGGATAAAACGTAACGCAACTACAGGTGGCCTGCACCTGGATGAATGGAAAATATTAGGTTTAGCTGCTTTACTTCCTACAGTAGCTATAATAAACCATGCTCAGCTGAATGAAATTAGCAAATGCATTTAAAAGGAACAGTCTCACACAGCACATCTGACAACAATGGACTCATATATAAAAAATGTGGGTTTAGCCTGAATGCCGAATAGTTTGTTGCAGGTTTACCGGAGTCATTATAGCAATCCCTTATTCCTTCAACATCGTTAGAATTCAGTCTCCCTGCCCATCCAGTAACATGTGTGCAGCTCCCTGAGGATGAATTTTTAGTAATTTACTTTTCCAGATTTTCATTTTTGCAAGTATCATCAGACTTCAGCAGATTTAATATTTTAAGGCAGACCGATAGTCTCTCATTTTGAATAGCCAATCTTGTGAATTCTGCAGTTTTGGAAAATTCTGGAGTCAGAGGTAGTGCTCTAAGAAAGTGTCCAACGAGCTGGGCTTGGTCCAGTGCTATTCTTGATAGTCGATTAAGTTCTCCGTGATCTGGTAACGTTAGATGAGTCATTGATATAAGCTGTAAAAGGTGCTTACTAAGTTGCCTGACATGAGTCAACTTCTCTGCCCAAAAATTCACTTCCCCTTTATCAAACAGGTAATCATCTTCTTCCTTAACAAAAAGAAAAACAACAGTGATTAGAAAATGACTTGTGGTCTTGATAATAATGAGAAAATTATAAAAGATATGAAAGAAGTTATATAGAGAAATAATGACAATAGAGGCTGTTACAGAACAGCTTCTTTATATTAAAAAAAAAGGTAAAAATTCATATGCATCATTTTTCAAAGGTTTGAGAAAACGCAGTAAAAAAGGTTCCTACTTTGCCAAAGAAATTTTACCTTCAAAAATCAGGCAGTTATGGTATAACTCTTGGGAAACAGTGGAAGTAAATAGTAATCCTAATCCTTAACACGTGCTTGCCTTCCCCTGTGAAATTGTCTTACATTTCACAGAGACCTCTCTGTAACCAGTATGGTAATTTGCTGTATCATGGAGCTTTTTGAGTGGATTAAATAAAAAAGGAAAATTGTATCAGTCAGTGAAACATCAGAAAGGCATACCTAAGCCACAGGCTTAAGAAAAGATTCATAATATATTTCATGGGTCACATTAATTGTCAACGAACTTCTCAAAGACATAGCCACTTCTGCTCCTTCCGGTTTACCTTCCAGCATTATTTTGATTTTTACAGTCTTTTCAAGACAAAGAGAGCCCAGTGTATTATACAGCATTAGGTTTTACAGAGCCAGCATGGCAAAGTTTTTCTTTACATAAATAATCCTTCTGAAGACAATGACTGATGTGAGAGAGGCTGTTCCGTGCGCTGTACAAAACTGGTCGTATGGAAGGTGGCACAAAGTTACCAAATATTTAAATGCCATCTCTGGAAAAGCCAGCAGTTGGGAGAACACTGTGCTTGAATGCCAGGTGTGCCTGGCACCCACAGCAGCAGTTTAAATTCAAGGCAAGCCATCATCTGCAATGATACTGAACGCAGTTAGTTACAGCCTCAAAATGTTTCAGTCAACAATGATTTTTTAAGTAGCTCTTGATTTATTTCAATGTTTGCTTATCGGTCTCTTTAATTTTATGCTGATATTGCTAGGAAACAAACATCAAACTATTTTTATTCTAAATACTATCCATGTGAATTTTTATTTTAAATTGTAAATCAGTTAATACTGGAGTAGTGATCATCAGGCTGCATCAGATGAGATACTTCATTCTATTCCTACCACAAGACTGCAGAAACATAGCGATCCCAACATGAGATAGCAACTGGTTGTTAAAATTACCGGGGCTGAAGTCTCTGAGTCTCTTTTCAGATCGCTGTCTCCCAGCAGCCACTCCAGCAGGATCGGTACACCGGCACGGATCTCCCCCCACCGCTGGAGCAGCTCACACAGTATGCCGAATGCTAAATCCAAGGCCATTGGAGCATTCACTATCCTAAGTGCAAACTCTGTTGAGAGAAAATAGGCGTAACAACGTATAGCAAGACCACAAACATTTTCAAATAAAATCATCACAAAAATGATTTCTTGAAAACAGATGCTGAATTTACACAAGCACATTTAGAATGATGAATTATACTGCAAAAAAGTTAGATGAATGTTTACTTCTGTACCACTTGGGGCCTCTTCTCAATTCCAAAATAATACACCAAGCAACTGAAAATGCTGACGCTTAATATTTTTTTCCTGGCCATGCAGTGACATTCATTAATTTGGGTTTAAATATACAAAGATGTCTGTTAGAAACATCTCCAGAGACAGTCCTGACACTATTACACAGTGACTATTTTTGCAAAACTGCAGCTATGCCTTAAATCTGATGTTTCACTGGAACTCAAAACCTACAGCACATTATATTTTTTTAAAGGGCTGGGATAGAAAATGAATTATTATTTGGTTTGCAATCTCTTTTATATAAAGATATACATACATACATATATATACACACACATGCATACATATGTCAGAGAGATCAAGCATGCAAGACGGGCTCGGGGCTGTTAAAGAAGGGCAAGGCAGACACTGTTTACAGTACCATCACAGAGCTGTATTTATACAGGTTTTGCTATCGGCTGCTACAGTATTTTCCCGAGGGAGCGAAGAAACCGACAAATCATGCCAGAACCGTACACAAAGCCATCATCCACACCGCATTTCTTCCCTAAACTTCCCCACTGCTCTATTTGGGCAGATGCTGTTTTAACTGTATGGTTCCTAGGGCTGCCCTCAATAACGGAGTACATAAAAATGCCAGAAGCCCCGTTTGCACGAGAACTCCAACAACTGCGTTCACAGGTACGAGTTTCTCCACTGGTAACATTAATGCAATTTCTCTTTTTAATGGGAATGCAGAAAGAGGACTAAAGGAGAGCTAATGAACAAGCCCCTGTAAAATCCCCATTACTGTAAAATGGATTTTGGCAAAATTCATCCTTGTCCATAGTCACCAGCAAAAGAACAACTGTTCACTGAATGGTCTGTCTTCTAAGTGGCGATATCATAAGGACATGTCATTCTTGAAGGCTGTCTTTTGCGAGCAGACAACACAGCGGAATCAGAATTATTCGGTAAAAATCCATACAGACACGGAAGGCAGACCTTACTTTTTGTGTCTGAGCGTATTTAAGCATTTCTCACGAAGGAGAATGATTATTGACATGAAAGAGGCATAGCAGTGCAGCTGAGATCTGTCCTTCACAACCCACGTTCAGAGCCGCAGCACGGACCTCTATTCTGTGACACCTCCCAGGGCCTCAGGCCAGCTGCAGGTTTTCTAGAGTACGTTGGCACAGCAGAGAAACGTACAGTAAAACACCAGGACTAGGCAAATACGTGTGCCAATGAATAAGGGAGCGCAGGAAACAACTAAGGACAACACAGACCGACGGAAAGATGGGTACACGGTATTTGACAGACCAGGCAATGTACCGAGGACATTGGGGAGGATGAATTAGTATCTGAGACCATGAGAACAAAGGACCATAATAAGGAAGGGAGTGAAGGAGAAAGAACAGATGGTCCCTTCTTTATCTTGGAGTTAGATGAGGGTAAATGGAAATCTCCTTGAACAAGCAACAGGAAAGCAGGCAGTCAATCTCTTGGTGACACTAATAATGTTACATACGCAGTTTGTCTCTGCTAGACAGTAAAATCAAATGTTCAATTGTGTTTTCTTCATGTTAGGACTTATCACTGTATCAGGACATCCCTCAGCTTTGTCCGTGAGGGAGAGCTTGCAGGGGTGCAGTGCGGCATTCCCACACCATTTATTTTAGGTGTTGTTTTTGCTGACATTTCCTTCTAGGACTTTTTTTTTTTTTAAACTTGCTTTCTCTGTTTCTGTGCCCTACTTGGTACCAGTCTGATACTCCAAGAATGGGTACAATGGTTGTCCTCTCTGTTTTGATTTGCTTAGGCTCAGGTAGAAAACACAGTTTCATTCAAGTGCCATGGGGACCTCAAAAATACTGGCAATCCTCAAGAGTGGAAGAACAGAAATGAAAATGGAGTGCAGGGTTCTGAGCCTGAAACAAACATCCCGGTTACAAACACTTACAAAACACAACATCTTAAACCCAGCTCTTTTGAATTCTGATGATCCTTCAGAGTTTTACGGATGATTACTGAAGGCCTCCGATTGTCAATATTTATATAATATCTCTTGCTTGTGTCACTTTATTTGTATTTGAATATTTAGCAAATTAAGTGATGATGGGAGCTAAAACCCAAACATGTTATGTCCCACTGCTGTCTGTCTTCCTGAAGTTAGCTGTTGCTTCGGAGGACTGATTATAGATACAACTGCAGATATTTAAAGTACCTGCCATTTTCTGGGGTCTTTTTTTCCCTTTTAAGATTTAGACTCCTGAAGTACAAATATGGTGATGCTCTCTTTGTCAATGAGAACACTGGACTACTGAGAAATGCACCAAAACATGCATTGGGGCCTCTAATTCTGTTATTACGTGAACATGCTGAAAACTACCAAGAGGTAGCAAAACAAGTAATGCTGAGGTACTGCTTAGACTGAACTTGCTTGCTAGCAAATTTTCAACATAAGAAAAGGCAGTTTTGTGGTCACATAGCACAGCAATCTTGTAGGGAATCCTTGTGTTGCAGCAAAGGAAATGGTAAAGTGTTTTGGTTTTTTTTTTTTTCCCCAAAGAAGAGAAGAGAAAAAAAATAACAAGAAAAACATATAAAGGAGGTCTAACACACAGGAAAAACATGAAGACCCTGAACACAGTACTGACCCAAAAGATGCCTACCGCCCTTCTGTGAACTGCAGACACCATTTAACTGATCAACCGAACTCATGCATCAGTTCTGATGTTGAGACCAGAGGAAAACAAAGCAACATTACTTTGATAATGCTGAAACTTAGGCTTCAAAAATTTGGGTAAGAGCCTACCCACCTTGGGTTTTGTGCTAGAGGAGATAGCACAGCGGCCTCCTTGAAGTGTTGACACAGATCATACTCTGGCAGATGAAGAATTTTTGCTTCCACCTGCCCATCCCATCCCTCTACTGCAGAGCATCAGGAATGGCTCCATGGTTTCTGAATCCCTTCCTCAGCTGCCGTTACTTACAAAGCGCACTGATACTAACTGACTTTGATACCAGTTCACACAAATTTGGTGCTAGAATAGTTCAAGATCAGATTTGGGGACTACCATTGCCTCAAGGACAACAAAGAGATGGAGCAAGTATCCAAAAAAGGTCTATCGACTCCCTAAGCCTGGAGTGCTGAAGTAATACAGATAAATAACAGCAAGCAAAGTTACATACATACCCATGATTTAATAGGTAAAAAACGCTTTCAGAGGGGAAAATGTTGTACTGCTTTGATGAACCCCAGCTCTAAAAGTAACAGCAATGGATGCTGTAAGCACGTACAAAATCTTTTAAGATACCCACAAAAGGTGTATGTCTTCTAAAAATAAACGTACATGTCTTCACTGACGTATTAATTGTTTACAAGAACTGCTCCACACATCATCATTTGCCTGCAAAACAGGGCTGATTTTCAAGAAGCCACATATTACACATGATGCTGTGTCCATGACTCATGCTATGACTTCAGAAAGTGGTCTGAGCAAGCTGGAAGTTCACCAGGGGCAAAAAGGGCAGGTGGCTCTCCTCTCCCTGAAGCCCCCTCGGGCCATGGGCTCCTGATGCTTACCTCCAGCCAGCTCAGGTACTCTGCTGATCACCTGGTAAATTAACGCGCAGAATAGCAGAATACGAATTTGGCATGCAACTTGGCGTGTGGGTTCTTCTGCTCGGCTGGCAGGCTGGACTGGTTACCCTGCAGTCAGAATTGGTACAGCTGGGAGCCGGGGAAGGGAGGATCACAGGGCAGCGGGGGCAAGGAAAGAGGCCAAAGGGAGAGCGAGACCTCCCCGTTCAGCAAGCTGTTAGCTCAGGTCAGCTATAATCCGAAACTTCCCTGTCAGAGTCATGTAAACAAAACGCTAACAGAGATGAGTCAAATGACTGAGTATTTATAGCCTTTCATAATGTAAGTAACTATTTAAAGTAACTGAATAAAAAATTTCAAATGACAGATTTCTAGAAGCCGCTCACAGCTGATTACTGCCGCAGGAACTAAGCCATCAGAAATCGAACCTGAAGACGTAGCTATTACCAAACACTGAAAATTCAGTAGTGCTCCTACCACAACAGTTCTACAGACTATCAAAATGGTGTTAAAATTATCAGTTTTTTAAATTCTAAAAAGTGTGTATGTTCCAACATATGCAAAAACATCACGAGCAAGATAAGCATCTCGCTAAATAAGCCACTACAGGGGCTGAAATACAAAAAAAATTCTCTATGCTTTAAACAAGTACTTACAAGCAGAAGAATGAATACTACTCCTTGAAATGAAAAACAAAAGATAAGCATCAGGTACTACATGTTTTTTTCATTTTGAGGAAGTGAATTTTCACAAAGGGAAAGGGGTTAAGTACTGCAGTGTTTTAGTCTTTTGTGAATCCACCCACATAAAAATTAGACCTCCCACATACACATTCATATACTCCAAAAGCTTTGATCATGCCAGATGTAAATATTTCTTCTAGTAGCCTATTACGTGTCCTCCAACTATACAATTGTTCTCTGTTAAAGCCTTGGTGATATTATGGAGAACTGAAAGGATGTATTAAGAGCATATACACAGATTTTAAGGACAACCATGATAAAATATAGGCAAAATAGAAAAGCAGAACATACTCCTTGCCTAACAAAGCATTTTATAATTGGTTTTATACTGGAAATTGTTAACTAAAGTTAATTTTAGATCAAAGAGTAGGGCAATTTTTCTAAATGTACACTGTCTTCAGAACAAACATAAAGAGAAGTAAAACTGCAAGGAAGCTTAGTGTAACAGTCCTGAGAGAAAGCCTCACAAAGAACAGCGTACTAACAGCAGTATTTTCAAGGAAAACATATAGGGTAAGTTCTTCAACTGGAATTACAGAAAGTATTTTAGGTATACTCTAAATTGGTAAAATATTTTTTACTTTTCTGCACAAAGTGCTGCCTGCCTAGGTATAAACATGACTACATCACTATCAATACAGTACCTCGTAACACCCAAGTAAAATAAGGTAGTATTCTTGCTTCACAGACAAGCATGGACATTTGAATCAAGAAAGCTCACTGAATGATTGCTTGACAAAACTGGAGTTTTATCTCAGGTTTTCTGATACATCACCTTAACAAGATGATGAATACCAAGCAAGAGATCAGGTTCCCATCCAAATGATGGCAGATTCAGCATCACAGTCACTAATACCTATAATATTAGATTTGCAAATGGAAAATTTCACCTATTGAATCACTAATCACTTTTTGTTGCATTGAAGGTTTTCTTCTTTTTGGTATTAAATAAATCAAGTTTGCCCCTATTCTCACCATATCAAATATAAGAGAACTGAGCGAGGCATTGCTGCAGATGTATTTTTTTTACTTAAAATACTGTGTTTATGTACGCACAGGCTTCACAAAACTTTAAAAGCCTTCAAATTTAAAAAAGAAAAAAATCCCACTGGCCCAACCCAAGAGTTACATAAGGTGGTAAATAAAGTGAGGTTAGAAACTGAATTTCTTATGTTGGAATAACCTGCTTATATGTTCTACTTTGAGCTAGATGGGAATTGTGCAACTCCACAGCCAGGCAACACACAGGTGTCTTGCCACCAGAAAAACAACAGGACAGAGGAAAAGCAATAGCAGTAGATAGAAAGTAAAGGGATGTCCATACCCCCTCAGTCCCCACAAATAATGTTACAGTGCTATCATCCTTCTGGGCATTAAGATTAAAAAAGGACAACTGAGAAGTAAAAGAACAACAACAAAAAAAAGAAAATGCAGAAACGGTAACTATTGCGTCCGGATAGTTGGCAGATGGCTCTTGAAAGGCTGCTTGTTCATTGCACTGTGCCATTTTAACTCACAAACATCAAACTTTCCACTTTTTAAAATGACCATTTATGTAAAATCTAATATATAAGCAGATTCCTTTTTATAGTGTTTCATAAAATCAAAGGCGATTAGATCACTTCTATCCTCTCGAGAAATATCATTCCCTCGATGACGTACAACTACTTCATCTGTTTTCCATTTCCCTGCCTGAGTCTGTTTTATAACCGTGCTTTTTCAGGATGACTTTAAAAAGAGGCCCTTCCTGACATCATGCAACACGATGTCAAAACACAACACTATTACAAAACAAACTAATCAAAACTAATTTCTTAATAGTTGCAGTCTCCGAGCAGAGTGGCAGTGACGCTGCTCGCAGCTTTGACTTTGATTATAAACAGATCTGAGTTAATAACATGTCTGATTATGATGGAAACTTACAGCTCAGGACTGAGCAGAAAATTAAAGTTCCTTCTTGAAAAAAAAGCACACACATATTCATCATCTTTTCAAGCCCTTTTTTGGAATGTGAACAGAACAGTATTTTTCAACTCAGCAACTAGATTTTTTTTTCCCTCTTTTTAAATATATATATGCATACATAAGCTTTTCCCATGCAAGCCTTGCCTCCTGTACTCAAAGGGTTTTATTACAAAACAACCACAGCTCACAGATCTTTCAGAGGAAATGAGCATTTGGACTTTACCACTTGCATTACCGCTTTTACAGAACCTCCCCCCCAAAGCCATGTTCTCATTTAAACTGCAAAAAACCAATACCCCCTGCATAAACCCACAGAAATAATGCTTTTCCTTTTGAAAAGGTAAAAAATAATATTATTCAGCTAATTGTTTAAAACATTGCCAATGAGTATGTGAGTATGTTTTTTAACTCAAACTACGTATTTATTGGAAAAATGAAGATAAATACTCACAGTTTCAAAATTAGTATCACTAGAACTAAATACATGACCGAAGCCTCTTGTTACTGGCATGTTCCAACTAAGGAACTTTTTGCTTAGCACTGATGAAGATTACCAAATGTGAATGAGATATATATTACAGCTCTCCTGTAGGAACACAGGAGACAAATTTATCTCTGTATCATAGCTGGGATTTTAGAGTAGTATCTGCAGAATGGTGGTGAAAGGTTTGTTATTTAAGAGATAAAGGAATAAGGAAAGGGTGGGTAATCAATATAGAAGACTGTACACAAAATTCTTCTCCCCACACAATACTTGAAAACCAATATATTTTGGGCAGAACACTCAAATATGTAAAAGCTATTTTTAAAGCAGTCATAGAAAGGCAGGCTTTCCTTCAATGCTATGGAGTCATAGCCACGACCATCACAGCTTGCGTAAGGAGCCTATCAAGATGTGTAAGCTGCTGTACTGTTTACTCACTTGCAATTAAAACGCCAGTAAGAAAAAACATGTAATAGATTATTCACATGAACACTCCATTTAACTTTTACTGCTTTCAGACTCCAGCGCTGAGCACGTACAATTATTTTTCATGTATTATTTCTTAATTTTCAAAAGTATAACAACTCATAACCTTTACATAACAGTGCCACTGTGTAATTAATAGAGCTAAATGAAGCGCTGTCAGTAAATAATCAGTAGCCAGTCTTTGATGGATGAGCTGATTCTAATTCAGTCCATTCACTTTCAACTTTAATTAGTGGCATTGTATTCTACAAAGCAAACAGTTCCTTCATCCATGTGATGATTTAACGTATAAGTGGGCTGAGAACAACTTGTAAGGTGTCAAAATAAATTTGGGAATGCAAAGTAAGAACTCACAGTGATTACACATTCTTATATAATGCAATTCTTTAAAAAGAAGTAAGTAATATAAAGTTCCCATTGCAAAAGCCACTGATTTTAACAAGTACCAATAAATCGTGCTAAGACAATTATAAGTTTCAATGTTCCTTTTTCTTTAATTAAACCAAGTGATCTGAATTACTAAATGCATGTTGGTGGAATTTTTTGCAAGACACAAATACAGGCATAAAAATGCTATGTATTTCTATACGAGTACTGATGCAACACTATACTTAATTTTTTTGGTACTATAATCCTTGTTCTAGATGTGTGTTTGTCGCAGCTGGTGACAACTGCTAAGCACACTCTTCAGTTTTGAATTACTGGAATTTAGAGTAATTTTAGATTACTGGAAAATTTTCTAATAAACATATAAAAATTTGAATAACTCAAGACCACTTAGGTTACAATATGCTTTGATCTTGTTCTACGTTTTCTCCTGAACATTAGTTTACATTGGTATGTCTCATCCTTCTTCCAGCAGTTCTGCTCTAAAGGGTGGGACAATGCAGAGTTGCAGATTCCTGCAAGCTGTGGCTATTGAGCACATCTGAGTAGACAAGACACGTGCTAACTTACTACAAAACATCTGATGCAGGTGTATGTGCGACTTACTGAATGCAGGTATTTTTGAGCAGGATAGCAAAAAGCAAGTTGGGAACCTCAGCAACTCTCTTCGTATCTGTTCTGATACCTTATAATGAAATATATCGGGGAGAGATTGTTTTTAAGATGATTTATATTTATCTTTGTTTCGTATTACTTATTAAAAAAGGGCGACATTTGAAATAAAATTACTATAAAATTGTTCTTATGGAAAGTGCCATAAATCTTTTGTATAATAATTTATGTCAAAAAGGTTCATGATATATTGTCAGCTTCTATACTGGCCAATTCTCTAAACCCATTATCTCAGCACGTAAGATCATAAAGTGCAAAACCTCACAGAAGCTGTTTGCTATATGAACACTTGATGAAAAAAAAAAACCACCTTCCATCAAAAGCTTCCAATATAGCCCAGATAGATGATGAATGAGTAAGACAGACCAAGGGATGAAACTTGTGTGTAAAGAATAGCTTATGTTATTTTTATCTTTTTGCTGGCTATACATACACAGATACACAATGCCATAAAAATACCATTACGTTTGCAAACACACTGTAATGTTAGAAACTGCCAGAACCACAAAATATTCACACTGCAAGTGCGTTAGTAACAAATGACTGAGAGGATGTTCTTTCTTTCCCTGTCAAGATCCAAATGCCTTCCAACGCCTGTTCCAAGTTGCTTTTGATGCAGCGTAGCTTATGATCTGTTGTTACACGGTTTTTCTGACATACCGATGAAAAATGTCAGCCTGACTCTCGAGCTGTGGTCTAGACAGCCAGGTCCTGCCAGGGACCTCCTATTCAACAATTCAGTGATTACAGATCACTTAGGGGCAGTTCTCCTGCAGGTGTTTAACAGATAAATTAAGCACAGCCACATGTCTCAATCCTGAATGGAACATACCTATCTCAGAAAAATTTTTCAAGAGCATTTTCAGTCCATTTGCTCTTCACAACAGGAAGAAGATGCACCAATGATTTCACTTGAGAGTGAGTTGGTTTCTGGACTTTCTTTCAGAAATACTCTGAAATGAGATGAAGCATACATATTCCTCACTTCTCTACTATCAAAAGTAGTAGATCCTAATCACCCTAGTGTGGCTGAGGCATTTCTATTATCAGGACTCACTATTTCTTCCCAAGATCATGTTCACATTTCACATTAAAGCAAGAAACTCATCTCCTTTTTCTTTCACACAGCTCTTGCCTCCTAGGTGACTTCTGGATTTTGCACCCACAGCATTTCCCTTTACATGGGCAGGTCCACACCTCTTTGGAAATCCTCTGGCTTACTTATCTCTCTTACCAAAACACCTAAGGCTCTGGCATTTCCGTACAACTGTCATCTGAATGAGAAACAGCTGGGTCAAGACTTGCTAGGAAACTTCTACCTGTCATCAGGGCATCCTCTATCAGGGTCCAAGTGATTTGGATGGTATGTCTCTATCCCAGACATCTGTGGGGTGGTCGCTACCTGCAACTTCATCTGCATCAGACACAGCACCATTTTGGAGGCCTTGGCACGCTCTGGTGGATCAGCAAATAATAACACGATTTGTATGAATTACTTTGAGGCCTTCTTCCAAGTAAATTTATGGGAGGAGTAGAAGCTGCTTACTCTTGCATATAATGTGAATATATAGACAGACTCTTTGATAAATACTATTCGATCAGTAATCAGCGTTCTTCAATGGAAAGTCTAACATAGATACCAATGTACTTGTCTAATACAGATTTTACATTTGTCTTTTCCATTTCCTTCAAAGTCCTTTGAGGAATTGGTTTGTCTCTCTTCAACTGAGAAAGAACTAAGACAGTGCTGTGAGTGTTCGCCCCAATATACTGATGTCCTGAATATAAGTGCTCCTTGCACAAGATACCACAAAAGTGAAAACATTTGTGTCTTACATTATTAATACAGTCATGAACTACACACCACCAGGGACTTCCAGTCAATGGGAAGAAACCTCTCTTTCTATTCTCTCCACATTTAATACATGGCTTTGAACCTTTCTTATTCCAAATATTCCAAAATATTCTAAACGGGTAAGGAAGACAGAATGGCTAAGTAACCTGTGACTCTCAGTCACTCATGATGATATGGAGTGCTTCACAAATCACCTGCATTTATGCGATGTCCACAGAAAGAAGAAACGGCACTATCTATTCCCCAGGCAGAGTAGACAGCCATGAAGATTAAAAAATCTTGACTGATTTTAGATGTCTTATCTGAGACATTATGACCTGTTTCACTGAGTAGTCAGTATCCCATAAGGCTTTAATATTCAAAATGCACTTCACCTGGCTTCAGCTGTATGTGCTCTGAACTCCTGCAAATCATGCTTCCAAGGTATCTAGCTAAGCACTCAGCAAACTAGCAGCCTCCTTAACCTCCTTTCCAAACTCTGGTTGGTGTGACTTGCTTACCTGCACAAATCAGCTCTCTGGGAGAGGCAGGGATAGAATGCAAATCACAAGAGCAACACTAAATGGCTTTGGCATGTCCCTTCTTGCGATCCTGGTCTTACTATCACTTCAGTTTTGCAACTGAGGGAATACTGTTGGAGATGATCGTTTCCTATACTTTATGTTCCTGATTCATCATCAGAGAAAACGTCTTGTCTATTGAATTATAAAAGAACAACTGTAAAAAACCCAAACAGTGATAGTGTAGCTATTCCTTGATTCTTAATACATGCAGCACAGCAAGGCTGAATTAAAGTTGTGTTTCTGCATTTTTGGATACTTGGCCTTGCAATCTTACAAATATTCTTAGTGTGGGGAAAGGGGGGATGGGGAAGATGGCAATGTATATGTGTAATTTTCCAAATTTCAAAAAAGAAAAAGAAATCTATACCTTACCCAAATAACGTGACATTATATTGAAGCCCATGAGTCAGAGAGACAGTGGAGCCACAAGGCTGACCACTCAGGCATCTGCCACTTGAAACTAATGGAATAATAGGAAGTGGTAGCATCACTGGAGATGGGAGGTATACCCCACAGCACTGTTCCAGTGTCTTCTACCTAGTCCCAGTCACCAGACCCCACAGTATCTCAACACAGGTCTAATTACCTTGACGAGTTAAGCTCTGGGTTTGACGCTCTGCCTCACAACTACCTTCAGTCACACTGTCTCCCAAAATGCAGAAAAGTTCCCCTTTTATCTCCTTTGTTAATTCTGCGTCTTCCCCACATTCTTCCTCTTTTGGACCCAGTTCAGTCTCCCTCTTGCCACAACTTTCATCAAAGATCTTTCTCCTCCTTTATGTCCTCCTCTCACACTGGCAAGAGAAAGTCTCCTCCCCTAACCAGTCTGAGCATCATCTCAGTCCCAAACTCTCAATGGTTCAGCTTGACTCTTTCAGCAGTCCACTGAATTTTTCTGATTTAGCTTTTTTCCCCTTCCCTAACCAGAACTGATGGCTCATTCCTCCCCATTTTGCTGACGACCCGCAGGTATTACTGAAACCACAGGAGTTTTCATTTCAAATGCCTAAACGCAGCCTGGCCCAGAGCTGCCCACAGCCACGGCTGCAGAGTCCTTCTGAGGCACCGCGTTCCCGGCACGGAGCATCCTCAGTAGCCCTGCTGGGAACGCAGGTAAGCGTTTCAGGAGCAGAGAAATTTAAGCTGCTTAGTGAACACAAAAATCTTCTGATGTTTTAGCTTTTAGGTTCTTTTCAGTCTCTATTGAATATATATGAAAAGTATAGCATTTTATAGTCCTATTTCTCAGCCAAATTTGTACATATTTTACCAAAAATATCTTGCTCCAAAGCATACATGTATAACAGCCTTCAAAGAAAAGGCCTTCAATTTTTTTTCATAGCCTGCGTAAAGATAGCATTTACCCCTAATTTCCTATGTAGAATCATGTCTATTGTAATAAAACCAAATAATTACAGTAAAAAAAAAAAATACTCACAGTATGGAAAAATCTCAGTACCAACTAGTAAGGATTAACACACGTAGCTGAAAAACAGGATTTCATGATGAGAAGTGTTGGGCAATCCTAGCAACAGACCATCAACCCTCCTTATAAAAATATACAGTTCACACAATTAATTTAATTTACAAAACAATTTATAAAGAGAAGATGGAGATAGAAAAGCAGAAGGCAGTAAGTTTACAGAAGTCAATTCAAGGTCTGTTGAAAAGGTGCAAGAAACTCGAAGGATGAAGTGGGAGGGCAGGTAGAGATGAAGGGAACACTCTGCACAGAAAAGAATAACAGCTCTGGTATATTTTATTCGATCAGAATGGCAATCTACAAGAATAAACAACATCAAAGGGATTTTTGTCCCATTTTTTAACAAAATAAGGAAATCAGCAGGCATGCTTCTGTGTATGTGTTTCCCACCACAACTTCTGAACCAGCTGTACAATTTCAATCCAGTCTGACAAAAAGGATAAGGGAATCCAAAAATATTAAGTCTTGTTTCTATGAAACAGGCCAGCTGGGTAAAAAAAAGAGACCCTATTACTGTCCTGCCTAGTGAAAGGCTGAAACTTCAGTCATCAGAGATGAGAAAATCCACTTATCTGCAAAACAAATCCATGAAAAAAACAAGCTCCCTTCATTTCACTGCTCAAGGAAATTTTTTCCCTTTTTCTTTTATATAAGTAATGACATTTGCAGTTACACTCCACACTGGCATATGTCTTTAACATAGACATATGTGTCTTTAACATAACGACTCTTTTTGTCTTTAACATCTTATTTTTCAATCAGAATGTTTCAAATGAGTTTGCTTCAGGAAAGGCCATATTCTACTTCACCCTGCCATGGATGGCACTAGTTGAGCCTTCACAACTAATCAACTGATTCACATAAAATTTGGAGGACTTACTTACCTTTACTCTCTGACTGCCTTCCACAGTGTCACAGAGATAGATAACCATGCCAAAAATTAGAACACATTGCAAAAGAAGGCAGCTAACAAGCAGGGGCTGCCTATATTGCCTCTACTACTTCTATGAATTTGAAATGAAACCACTAATGTGTTCTACAGTCCAGCAGAGGACAGAATTCAGTTTGTGTATGTAACTACTATTTCATCCTGAGATCCCTTTATCCCTAGGCTCTCCTTACACCCCACTGTATTTGCACTCCAAGGTCTGCACCAACCTTGCATTAGGGGAGTGTGAAGTCATTTGCTCCAAAGAACCAAGTCCTCTATACTCAGAATATAACCTGAGAGACTGTTTCCCATCTCAGTATGATCTTGCCTAATTAAACTGATCTACCCAACACACATTGCTTTAGAAGAAGGAAATCAATATTGGGAACATCTTTTCTTAAAGACCCTTGACTTGCTCATTAACACAAGTTTATTTGATCCTGCTGCTACCAGCCTTCAGAGAACATAGGAGATACCAGTTTTCCTGATGTTTCTGAGAGGCGGTGGTGATGGAATATGGGATGCTAATATACTATATTGCGATATGGTGATTTACATGAGTAATTTACATTTGGGGAATTTGAATTAAAGAGGAAAGACATTCTGGAAATTTAATTCTTAGTTGAGCTTCTTAATGCCTGTACATTAGACTGAGACTTTCAGCAAGTATGAGGAAATTAAAAAGGAAAAGAAAAAAAAAAATCTATCTTCTGCTGTTTACAGCAAAAGTATGTTAAGTTGAGCACCTAAGTGTAACAATCTACAGTATTGAAGTTCTAGTATTACAATATACAATATATAGATTTGGAATTAGGGAAGGTTGGTTTTGTTTGGGTGTGAACTTACAAGTACAGCAAGGAGAAGTCTACAAAGTGTAACTGTGGTCTTCAACACAAACATGAAATCAGCTTGTGTGTGTCTGCACATGAGGGAAAGTAAAAGGGTAATTAACATAGTACATGAAAAAATGAATGGGTTTTATTAGTCCTGGTAACAAGATATTGTAAGTCTAACCTTCACTGTGATCAAGCCAAGTGTATAAGTTAATCAAGGCCTTCACTAAAGTATTTCTGTTAACACTTTCATCTTACCAGTGGGAATTATTTATAAAACCGTTTTCCACTGCTAGCATGACAAGGTGATCATTAACACAGCACAGACCATGCAAAGGAACAAAATTAAAAACATGCGAAAGTGGCATTACACTGGTACTGTAAGCAACTGCCATAAATAATTCTGCTCCTCAAAGTGATTTCAACAGTCTTGCTCTAAATCTAACAAATCAAAAGCTTTTTATAAAAAGTCTAATTCTTGAAATTTAAATTTCTAGGCTTCCCAAGGATGTTTAACATGACTTTCTCATGCATGTGAAATCAATTTGTTCAACCAAACCAGTTCCGAGTTCCCCTTGTAAGAGCTCATTTGGAACTGATTATAGAAAAAAAAAAAAAGACATTGAGTTTTACACATCTTAGGTTTTGAAGTAAGAGTCCATTGTGTCCCACAACTGCTTTCCACCCCCCCATCAACACACCACGAATTAAAGCAACCAAATCAATGGGAAGGCTATGGCTCAGGGAATCGGTAATACAATAAAAACACCTTTTATTCTATGGTGCCACTTTGACTCTGGCACAGGTAGGTACTATCTTGGTCATTAAAAATGCCGAGTGCTGACTTGCATGAAAACAAACTGGTGGTTTAGGTTAGTTTGCAAAGGTATTTATATTCCCTACCTCACTCCCTCCCACACATACACAAATGAAATTCTGTGTGCAAAAATCTGCTTGCAGAAATTTATTATCCCCTCATTCTTGGTGAAATACCTCTCAGTGCAAGATGACATTACAAATAAACATAAACATCCTACATGCACGCCTTGAAATGGGGCATGGGACAAATATTTTGCATAGGGCTCTGCGCAGGTTTTCAGTATCATTCTTGCAGAGTGATACCTTATGACGCAAAGGGCAGAACAAGAGGAAATTTGCACCGTTGATATCTGTTCAATCTCTGCTGCTGAAACACAGAGACCTTCATTCTCCACAGCTGTCGATTAGAGTTTTTCCATAAGCAAAACATTTACAAAAAATAAATTTATTATTTCCCATAGCATTATACATGCATTTCTTAGAAAGAATACAAAAATATATGCTATGTATAATATAGATATTTAAATTAACTTTCAAATATTTAGGTTAAATATGAACATTTTACCAACTAGACGTCTACAGTACTGAGATAGACTTTTAAAGTTTTGCACATTTAGGGCTATGAAGTAACAAGGGTATGGAAATAATTAATTGAAAACTTGTAAAATTTATCAAGCTTTCCAGCCCATCACATGATTTCAGTAGGTATCCCATCTCAGCCTTTATAAAGAATGTCATTTGTGTAGCAGTGTGCCCACCCAGGGCTCTCCCAAATCTTTCAGATCAGAACTCCTAGAATATGGTTCTCAACTCCACTGTATGTGAAGTTGATATTCAGGATACCAAAAAACATCAGAGATGCTGGGCCACATTCACTTGGACTGTTTTCCCTCATTTGACCTTCTCCATCTTAAGCAATCTGAGGAGGAGGGGGGCAGTTGCAGGTTATGGGTAACTAAAGCCTTTTTGTGCACAGTCCCAGTTAGAATAGCAACCCATTTGTTCCAGCTTTCACTTGTGCCAGGTAATGAACAATTGATAAATTAACACCTACTTCCATATCCTGATTTTCAACCATGTCTAGCCCCTGTTGGATGCTAGGAGAAAATGAGCTCCCTATAAAAGGAAATTCTTTTCTTTTAAATTGTATGCAACTCCCTTTCATTCTTCCAGTGTTGTTCTTTCCCCTATTCCCTTTTCCCAATTCCTAATCATTAAACTATTCTTCTTAAAGTAACAGGCTTTCTTTTCCATTGTCATTTGGCAGACTTTTTTGCAACACAATCTAGCTTAAAAAAATTTTTTAAAAATAACTGTCCCCTATATCAAATTGCTTACGTCTGTAGCCATTGGTCTTTCAAAAAGAAATCTCTTGGGACAGCTTTACCCTTTCATAGCAGCAGTGAAACAGAAGGAGCAGTATTAATAAAATTAGAGAACTGCAGCAACTGGTCAGCAAAACAATGCAATTTGTGCCCAGACTTCATTTTTATAGATGAAGGACAAGCTACAACATTATTATTGCAACTTTCATTTCAGCTTTTTCGAACCAATAAAATTGGAGTCCATTAATTCAAATAATACATTTGAACCTTGGTACAACAACAGCTGAATACAATAGCAAAATGCCATACAGATTGTAGGCCAGGTCCTGCAATCTTTGTATATCATGGAACCTCTATTATATCTCTCTTAAATATATCTGTTAAAAATCATTTTCAGAAGTCTAGATATGATTAAAAAGCTGAACATTTTTGTTGGTTCTTAGCATGCCCACAATTAGCAATGCACAATGCCAGCTACAAAAAACAAACAAGAAACCAAAACAACAAAAAAAACCACAACTCTTCATGACCTAGCTGTAAAAACTAGTCAACGTAGGGCCAATAATACAATTTATTTTCACCTGGCATTCCTTGACATTCTTTCACTCTTTTGTGAAGAAAGTACTTTTGTTCCAAAGCACTAGCGCTTCTGCAGTTTCAGCTCGATCAGAGAAAGCACGAAATAGCTCTGTTCAGAAGAATGTGATCAGTCCTTCAGTTTTTGTTTACTCCTGGAGACGCTGATTTTGCATCATTTACTGGCCTGGCTTGCAAAACTATTTTTTCAATGAAGAGAATTAACACTGCTACTTGCTTTTTCTATAATTAACCCAGGAGTAAAAAGCAAACCAATAAAAGAAACACACACAGATTTGGGGTTTTTTAAACACTAAAATACCATAGATCTCTCTCAGAAATAAAGTGCAATGTTTTAAAAGCAGAGGAAGATCAATAGTGGTGCTATTTTGCTTGTATCAAAAGGGCACAGGGCTATCAGGGACAACACTTTTACAGCATCTATCAGAAAACCTGGTTTCATAAGCTTAGGAAGTTTCATAAAAAACTGCAGGAGGGTGTGAATTCACTTTGGTTTCAAGTAAATCGTTCTTCATTAATATTTTAGTCGGACACAAAGACTCCAAGTTTAGTAGGTAAGCTGTGGATAGCAAACAGCCTTCCTCTGTGCTGGCTTTGTGACTAAAGAGAAAAGAACTGGCATCAGAAAGAAAAAAAAAAAAAGGCAGTCAACATATTCAGTGTTGGGTCCCTGAGCTCACAGGTAATTACCAAAGAGTTTTCTGAACAAAAATATTTAAGCCGATTTTCTACCTTTGTCAGCCAACTTTTCCTCTGTACCTAGGGACAACAGCTAAACGTTATTCAAGAGTCACCATTAAACCAGGAAACAATCATACTACATATGCAATCTAAAAGACCTCAATTACTTCCCAGTCAGAGCTTCCAAAAGTTTTCATAACAATACGAGATATTTTTAGGGTATAAAATTAGACTGTCAGATATAAAAGAAATATTATTACAAAGACCCAAAATATACCTATTAGCATAAAAATATGATACGACTAGGCTACAGGTCAAATCTGCTCCTGAAAAATTTATTCTAGCAGAGAGACCAGATGAATTCATTTACACTCCTAGACCTCAATTCTTTCATCCTTGCAACTGACTTGTAATTGTTACCTCCTTAGAACTATTACAGCAAATGTAAAAAAACCCAAATTATAGCTTCTAGCCACACTAAGTATTTCATAATCTCTACCACGTGTCATTGTGCTTTCTGGAACAAACTTCCTAAATGTAAGGTCACCATAGTCATCAGGTAGTCACCAACTAGCACAGGTATTTACCATCTATTTAGTTCGCCAGGATTTAAATGGTCATCTCATTACACATTTGTCTCCCTGCATCAATCCTACTCTGTGCGTGTGCGTAAGGAAGTATTCACCATTAAAAGCATGGAAGGGAAAAAAAGATGCAGCCAGAGGTATGATCCCTTAAGCAGAAGGCTGAACATTCAACATTTTAAGGAGAATGTTGTCCTTTTTCTCTGTGAGCCCTATTATACATATGATCCTACAATTACAGATAGCGTAAGTACGTTATCGGTGATGTAAACCTTCCACGGTTTACAGTACTTTTCAGTGACATCTAGTGCTCTTCACCACGCAGAGTGTTCTAGTAATTCTCGGCAGCACACCCGCTGCCTCCCTCGCTAGGACCTGCTTCAGAGGATTCTCAGAATACACAGGCAGCTGTTTGACCTTTCCTCCTGTCCTCAACATGCCTTATCTAATATAACCGAAGAAATGTCATCACCTTACAGTGTCTCTGAATACAGTCCTATACCATGTTTGAATATAATACCGCAAACTGCTGCCATACTTTACACCTCTCCACTGAGGCTGCAAGAAGTACTGCTTTTAACATAGGCTATTACATAGACTCCGTGCACAATCTTTTAAAAATAAATTTCATTTGTAGAAAATCATCTCGGTCTGCAACAGGAGCAGCTCTGCTGTGCTGTGAGTTTCTTCTGCTTTTGACTGTATTGTGTCTTTACCATACTTTCTCCTTCTGCTTAGATGGGACTTGTCTATGTGCCTTTTCTGCTTTCCACTGCTTAAAGGCCATTTGGATAAATGCCACCGCCCATTTATATCCTAACATTCAGCTCAAAACACTCCTCTTTCATAGCAGGTTTAGAAATCCAGTTCTTTTTAGTGAGCTGTGTATCTAGTTACCAGAATGCAGTTATCAAGAAGCAGAAGAAATCCTGGAACTGATCCCAGAAAAAAAATTTCATTAACCTTCCTTCCTCTTGTCCCCAATACAAGGAACATAAACATATTTTGGCCAACATGATTAGCAGTTTTCCATTAGTAACCCAGACGATGCTGTGAGAATTTCTGGACCGTTCCCAAGCAACCCGTGGCATATCACAAGATCTGACGGGGAGATTTTTCTGACCAACAGATTCCAAAATTATAAAAGACTCTCAAAGTAGCTTAAATATCATGGATGGCAATAAGTACTTTTAAAATGCTATTTCCAATTTGCTGTTTTTTCCTACCCAGGGCAGTAGAAAGGACCTGAAATTAATCCAATTGTGGGAAGCTCTTAACTTTCCACACCACAGCAGTTGATGTCATGTATCCAGATTGAAGGTGTTCAATCTTTTGTATGCAGCTGTAACCATTGACCGCACTAACAACCTCCATTTTCAGGCTGGCTAGTGCAAGAGCTCCAGACAGCAGTTTCAGCACAGCTCTTTCTGCAGACAAGTTCTGACTTCATGCTTTTTGTAACCCCTCCATCAAATCTCTAAATAGAAAAGAAATTCAAATCTCAGAATAGAGAAGAAAATGCACAAGTCTGACTTAAATCAAGAAAAGGAAATTTATCACCTATGATCCTGCCACAGACTCCAGTTAATGCATCCTCAAAACAGTTTGCATGCATGCAGTTCCCTAGTTTATGTTCAGGTAATTACCATTTATTTCTCAAAGCCAGGCATCTGCCAGAACTGGTTTTAAGAGCCACAACTAAAGGAGTTGTTTGGGGCCTCAGAAGTCTATTAGCCTAACCGGAACATCAGGGCAAGTCATCCAGTGCATGAGAAAAGCTGAACCCTGCACATTAATCTTTGTCCAGGATCAGAGTAACCTGACACTTGTTTTACTCGCCGCAGTCCTCCCATTTGCCTCACTAGAAGGCTACACCAACACAGAAATAGAGCAAAAAATGGTGAATCTGTCCCCAAGTTTGGCAAGAGGATGAACACGTTAGTCATATGAAAAGGAGAGTTCTGAACATCTTGTTAGCATCCCTCCTTTATATGCTTCATCGAGAGAGACAGACACAGCAACTTACAACTTGCGTACTGCACACAGCAGTGGTGCACGGGTTCTAACCTCCAGTTACCCTCCCGCTCCAATCCCACAGCACGGACTTAGCACTTTGTAAGTAAAGAGTTAGGTCTGGGGAGAGGAGGGTTAACTCAACATGATGATGAACTGATGCTTCAGGAATCTATTTAACACATTTACCCAATGGTAAACACGTGGAAGAAAAGCTCTTTTGCCATGGCCAAAGTTTGCACGTAGTTCAAAGAGCAGTTTGAAAACACAGTTTCAAATGCCAACAAGCACTTGAGGCAACAATTAAAATAAAATATCTTTTTTACTGTTTCCTGTGCAATATGTGGGATGCTTTTATCATGCAGCTGAACACCACCAATGACAATGGTATTTTTAGCATTTTAGGTTTGCCCAGCATTTACTCTTAGCTGTTTCACTAGCAACTGGAGCAGATTAAATCCAAGTCACTTGTTCTGAAATACTTCATGGATCAGTTGTAAAGGACATTTGGGGTACAAGTTTTGGGATCATGCCAGTCACCCATGATTTGCTATCACCTGTGGTGTTGATGATGAATGCCAGACCATCGTGCTGCATTAACATCACACAGACTGTGTTATCGCTTATCTCTCCCTCAAGTGATTTACTAGATCTTCTTAGGGCACGTATGTATGAAAACTTCTGCACAGCTTTAGGTTCACCGAGGAAGATTTTGAGAGGATAGCAACAAGAAACATAAATCTAAGTAGGATTTCTTTGCTCCTCGTCTCTTTCAAATGTTGATATACTTAGTCTGATCTTCTCTTAACTTCTCCTTTCCTACCTCTGCTAAGGCTTACTTACACCACAACCACCCCAAAAAATCCCATGCAAATAAGCCTTCTTGCACACACCTTCACAATAGGAGGCACCTACTCTAGATTAATGAAGAAGTTTGTTTCGAATTTACCTTCTATATTCATGATGTGTGAAAAAAAAAACCAGAGGCACAAGAAACAAGCAGCTTTGCTTTTCTTCATGCCAAGGAGACAGCATGGTTCACAAAGAAAAAAGTTCTACTCAGTCAAATGCTAAAGCCTAGAAAGGAATTCAAAGTCACCTTGAAAATGTTTTAGCTCTTTCATCTAATTAAGTGATATTTTTTTCTCCCCCCCCAGCAAGCAGCACATTTTAACTTCTCCCTTTACTCACATTTATACTCTCTAGTCAGTAAGAAAAATAAAAGTAGCTGAAAGGCTCCTACATGCATTTAGTCTGATACAGTAAGACAGGGGTGAGATACTATGGGCCACTAAAACACAGGTCAATACCCAGCAATGAAGACTTTCACAAGAATCTCAAGCCAATCTGCTCTGTAGAACAGTGCCACCCCCTTCCCAAGAGGATGCCCTTCAGAAGGGGGAGTCAGCTTCTTTAAACCGGCTAGCTAATAATGTTTCTTTGCTGGTGAATCAAAAAATAGGACATTTGTAATTTTCACTGATTATTTTTTCTGAAGATAAAAAGTAGAATCTATCAGGAAGGGAAAAACCATTAAAAGAAGAGAAGAGAGCTTTGCATTGCCTTTTGTTCAGAAACTCCTGACACAGGAGTATCATCTATTGCTTATTTCTTAAGCATGTGAAATGGGAACAGAAGGAACAGGATTAATATATCTGAATTTTTGGCCAGTGGATTAAATCAGCAGTATGTTCAAAACTGACTACATCATTTATGATCCCAATCCTATTCTCAGAATTACTCAAGAACTAAGGGAAATACTAACAACAACATTGGACTGATTTTTCAAAGATGCTTAGAACACATCCAGTGATGGTGGTGCTCAGACTGGGCCATTTATCTAGCTTGTGGGGCAGCCACACAGTTTCCAGTCCATGAGCTAACTTGCTCATCTCTATACCATGCTGCTGTTTCACAATAAATGTAGCAGAAGGTTCCCAAAGGCTGAAATTATACTCGAGAAGAATATTTAGGCTGTTAAATCATTCAGGCACTTTCAAAAGAGTTACTCACGTCTGTGAATCTAATTGCTCTAAGCTTGATTCAGCTCAATTTTAAAAATCAGCTAAATTGGTGCTAATGCTGACAACACTAAAATGCTCTTAAACCAATTTAAGGTTAATTTGGTAACTTACCAACATAAAGGTTAAGCTGACTAAAGGTATTTTTTTATATAGAATTTTATAGAATTGCACTGGCTTAGCTATAATAGCAAAAAATAGTTTATTCAAACTTCTCTAATACTACAAGCTTCTAACTTTACTTAAGGTAACACTTCTCTAAATAAAAAAAGCCATAGAGGAAAATGACACCAGTAAATACAGTTTTTGTTCTAGCACTGAGTTACTTGAATATTTCAGGATATTCGGTAAAGCAATCATCAGTAGAAAAAGAAAACTCCTATTTCCCTGACTTAAATGATCTTCTTTCTTGTAAGGAGTAACCCTCTTGGATAAGAAATGCTGCTGTGAATAGGTCTAGACTTTACACAGCCATGGGTCACTAATTTAATTAGATTTCAAAGCAGCTATTCTACATTTACACTGAATACAATACTTCCTGTACCCTCCCTCATACTAAAAGGAATAAAACAATCCCCCAGAAGTTTACACCTCAATGCATGAGGAAACAACAACAAAGTGCACATACAATACCTTGAGTTACAGATGGGGTTTATATTGTTCAATTTATTAGGAAACCCCTAACTACCTGCTAAGTTGGTATTTTTAGCATGGAAAACAAAAGGTTTTCTCCTTTCTAGTGAGATAGGATTCTGTTTGACCTGCTCTGCTCAGAAAATGACTGCCATCAGCCAACCTCAGTAACTTCCCCTCCTAATTATGAGCTTTTACACATATTACAAAATTAAATCAAGCTTCTCGGTATGAATAAAAGAAATTTTAAAAATGAACTTTACTGGTAACAGTGGAAGTCCCTGCCTTCTGTAAAAAATAGTAGGTTTTGTAGGGGTTTTCTTGAGGGGTGAAGGGTAGGCTACAGCAAGGATAGGAGCCCTGCTGTGTATCAGTGTTTGGTCTTCTGAGCTTTTCTCCTTTCAAACAAAAATGGGAGCTGCGGTTTTCACAGGGTTCTTGTATCACGTTTGTTACCCTGCATTTCAGACTCTGCAAGGTTACCGCTCTCATAATTTGAGTGATCCAAAGCTGCATGGATTCTTTACTTGAAGAAATTGGGGGTTTTGGCCTCACTAAAAGCCATGAGGGAATAACAAGAAACCAAGTTCATATTCTCTTCCAGGAGCTCACATAACATTTCAAAGAATTACACAAGATAGGACCTGTTACTGGAAGTGAAACCACACTAATAGACGGGATCATTTGCCTCCAGATTAACCATCTATAAATGACCTGAAAATACCTATTATTTGACACTATCATACTGCTACACATTTGTACTGTTATTCAGCAACATGTATGTAAAGGAAGAATGTCCTACAACAACTATATGAACAATCTATGCAAATAACTTTGTTATTATTAACAACAGTCCAACTTCACACATCTTGCTCTGCTGAAGCAGAATACAAATTCAGTCTCGGTCCGGCTGTTACACACAAGTATACACCCTCTCATACTCCATTCTTTCACAGGAAAACCAGATGCCAGCTTGTATCATACACAAAGGGCAGGGGCAGTTGTCAGGCTATAATCAGGGATTCCTCTGGATCTCACATATAAATGAAACTGAAGGTGTTGATTCCCTAAGCCGACAATACAGTTCCTCTGTAGGCAGCTACAGCCTACTACCTCACACACTGTCTACACAGCTAGAGAGATTTTGTGAAGAGTGGATATAATGATGCTAGTGCCAAAGTTTCTCGCAAGTCCAATGCTTCGATTTTGTGAGCAGCATTCCCACGCTGTGAATGGCAAACTAACAGCAGTAAAAGGTGAAACACACCATAACCTATTTCTACAGTGCAGTATTTCTGGAAATAAAATGGCTACTAGGACATAAAAATTTTTTGATGCACAAATGAAGCTGAAATTATACTAGTCTCTTTACTCTCTCATGTTAGTGGTAATGGCAATGAAATAAAACTGGAACAATTACAGAATGCATGAAAATTGGTTTCTAAACATCCATTCCTCTTTCTGATCTCCTGAGTCATCTTTCTTTCTGATCTCATGATAAAACTGCTGGGCCACAGTACTTATTTGTCATCGTATAATGGAAATGAAAAGTCAGTCAACATAAGATATCCAGCAATTTGTTATCATATGAAAGGTTTAAAGAGAGCTGTTTTATGGCTTCTAATGAATTTCAGTGTATCAGCTTAGATATTTTAACATCAGTGCTGTGATGAAAGAGCAGACTTTAATGGTATGAAAACTGAGAAAAAATAAGTAGATATTGGAATGCAATTTAAAAATTGCCAGGACAGAGAGCACTGGTGATCCATAAAATGTCTAAACCCCAGACCCAAACATACTGCATACTCTCATGTGCACACGAAAAGAAAGGGGGTAAATGGAAGTAATGAACAACATTCAAAGGTAAGCTTATTTTAATCTGGTTGTAAAAAAAGCCACAGGGACAAAAGTCCTCGCCCTGCTCCCCCAAAAACTAGAAAGCAAAGCACAAAAAGTGAAAGGAGTTTAGTGGGGGGAAAAAGAGATCACAGGAAGAAACAATAATAATGTAAAATGGAGGTGGAAAGAAACTGGATTCTGTCTTTTCAAAAGCAGCGTTCTTTGCTAGTCACAGATGAAAGACACTGATTTCATTAAAAGCAGTTTAAGTGAAAGAACAGGAAGGCACAACTAAGTATAACTAAGGGGTTAACATAAGTTTGGGGAAGGGGTCCCTATCCTAATTAGGAACATAGTAAATAAAAAACAATTACGATGTTATTTCCTCAATTATGGCCACTTCTGCTTTACAAAGTGATAAGTCGTAACAGCAAGCACTGATGTGACCTCAGTATTAATTAGCAGGACAGAGCCCTCATGCAGTTACAGGGCAATATCCCTTGGCACAGGACTACAACAAGGAAGAAGAGAAAAGATACAAGAAGCCAGAGAGAAAATCCAGCATTGTATTATTTCCAGAGAAAGTACCATCTTGAGACATTTGAGGATGCCCCCCAAAAGGCCAGCGTCAGGGACCTGAGGCACACATGCAGAGCCTCTTGATACTCAAGACAGCTGTAACTGGGACTAGATAAATTGCCAGAGCTGTGATGAGAGTGCTGGAATCAGAGCTGTGGGGTTTAGCAGGAAGATGAAAGCCGTCCGTAACACATCCCTCTTTTTACCTTCTCCTACCCCATGGCACTGTGCCTGAACAGTGCCACATGAGCACATTCCTGGCTACTTCTGTCTACAGTAGTGGCAAACATACATTTTTACTGCCTTTTCTTTTTTTTTTTTTTTGAAACCACAGAGCTGCTTTATCTCCAGTCTAGCAGAAGTTCACATGGAGATGGCCGACTAATTTGAACTGACTGCAGACAAGTTGGTATACAGGCGTTACTGAGTAGCATAGACCAGTAGGGACCACCAGAGAGAGATGAGCTTCATAGCAAATTCTAATTTATTCACAACACATGGAAGAATATGTCAGCAAAGACTCTCAAAGCGAAGCACATTAATTAGTTAAGCCTACTCAAGTTTTGTGGCTATTTTAAAATTAATAGGGTTGAGTAAACTAGGGCATGCAGACAAAAAGGCCCACATCCTCGAAAGCACGTTGTGGGTATGCTGAGAATTGTCTTTGTTGATCTGGATCTAAATGGATTTCAAGGTCTAATAATGAATCAATGAGCTTCCCACATTCCTATCTCTCTGTGATCAGGCTATTATAATGACCTGGGATTCAAAGAGTGTCTTCCACTGCATTATATTAAACCAAAGCTCATATTAAAGAACTTTCAAAATGTGAAATTATGTGATAGTTGACTCATCACAGCAAGAACCATAAAGCTGAATACTGCTGTTGTCTTTTTTACATACCCATGTAACCATATGCAAATTATACCAAGAACAGTCAAGGCAAAATAATAAACCATGGTAGGTGTCAAACATCATACTTGCTGTTATCTTCCATGGTATGTGTTTATAAGAGATGCATGGATCACTTTACAGTTAGCAAGAAGTTTGTGATGAGAAGAGAAATATTTTTGTCTCCCAAGTATCCAATAATATTTAAAAGTAAAGAAAAGTTAACATACCTGTTCCTTTACTCGTCTTTTTTTCAGACTGTGCCACTTGTATAACCTCAGCAGCAGCATCCCTTACCACCAAATCTTCATTCTGCAGCAGTAGAACCACACATTTCCACATAGCAAGGGTATCAGACAGTCCTATATTTATTTATGGAGAAAAATTAGAATTCTACTTCTTACATGCATTCAAAGAAGTTACAGAGCTCTGTTTCCACACCTAAACACAACAAATGCAGTGAAACACTTAAACATGGGCAGGAGAAATGCAGTGGCAAACCACTGGGAAGACAGCTGGCAATATGATCAAAATGTTTTCAGCATGTGTGAACTTTATCTAGGTGGTTGACTGAGCTTGGTTTAAACAGTGGGCAACAGCTAAGAGAAGGGACCTCTTTTAATCCGGGTTCAACTTTAAGTCGTGGGTGCTCTGGATTTTCTAGAGGTTCTAGGATTGCAGAATTCCTGCTTGGCAACAGCAAAAGTTTTGCCACTGGAGATCGACCAACGCCCTGCGATCACGGATTTTTTGTTGCAGTCTGCCTGGAGCAAGGGCTGCCAAACCAAGTTTTGTTCAGATACTGCCAGTAGTGCTGGCCACGAATGCCGTTCCCTGCAGGAAACGGCAAACAATTCCACCTCCCAGGGATCTACTTGTCACCTACTTCTCCCACACCCACCTCACCCCACCCCACTACTCACCTGCCCTGCCACTATCTGTTGGAAGCAAGCCAGGTTTAATCCATGGGATAATTACCTGCACACAGTTAAGACTAATCAGAGATAATGACCACAAGGGAGGTGTTCATCTGGTAAACCCCAAACAGGCAGACTCCACATACCACCCCAGTGGCAATTCACATCTCACAAGCCATGCTCCACTTGCAAACCCTTGTGCCATTTAGTGGTGTCACACTAAGGATGACTAGCTGAAGTCACAAGGCTGTGGGTACTTTTCAGCTCTCATTGAGCATCCTCATTAAAGGAATCCACTGGAAGGTCTCTTTTAGAGGCAGCCAGCTGTTAGGTATTATTTTCTGGTGATCACAGAGAACAACGGAGTTGGTGCTTCATCGCTGCGCTGGTTTTCTTCAAGCATGTTATCAACAGGTCTATCAGAGATTTGTATTACAAGGCTAGCCAGACAATTAATTGTATTTCTCTGCTTGGCCAAAATGAATTGCTTGAGGCTTTACAACACAGGCAGAAGTAGTATTCCTGTATTTCATGTAACTTCCCTATGTGGAAATAGCATGGAGTATAATTATTTCAGAAAGAAGTTGCTTTTTTCTAGCATGACACACCCAATCATGTTATAGTGGCACAGCTAAGGCAGAATAATTGTTCCCTTCTAGGTACAATGGCCAGCTTTCCCACCTAAACAAGTTTCTACCATATCTCCAGGAAAGGTGGAAGTCTGCAAACAGATTTTCCAGAAAGACTTTTTCTGAACCCTCAAGCAACATGATGGAGAGATGATGGGGTCATCCAGAACATTGGCATTCACCCTCTTCTTCTTATGAACATACTTAAAGGAAGCTTATGGGAATGACTACAACTCCATTTCATACAACCACAATTTTCTTTAACTTCTACTTTGTACTATATGTGGTCAAGCAAGCTGATGCAGAATGAGGCATAAAGGTCAAAGCTGTTTATATGTGCATAACCCCTTTAACTTTAAGGGAATGATTCTAGGTTTGTATCACTGCAACTAAACACCAGATCACGCCCTTGATTTGTTAAACTTATTGCAGTACTTGACAATTTCACAGTTGTGAAGAACCCCAGACCGACAATTCTAGGTAGTATGGAGGGTCAGTACTGCATCTTTCTTCCCCAGGCCCAAGTTTCAGAGCAAAGAACAGATTCAGATAGTTTGCCTGCGGAGGCCCTGGGGGCTTTTCTGTGGTGATTTGGCTTGTTATGTTGCTTTGTTTTGTTAAAATTTTAAGCAGGATACAAACTGCTGCTATTTACTGTTTCAGACCTTCACATCTGCCCGATTGGAAGGCATGGAAACCAGCAACTGTTCTGACAAGATCAAAGAGGAAACTCTGTTCTCCATCAGCCTCGGACCAGATCCAAATGGCAGCAGACGAGAAGCACAGCATTTGGGAGTTTTTCACTCTGATACCTCCCCGTCTTCATTTGATATAAAATGGTAATGCCTGTTCTACTAAGAGCTTTAAGTAGATGGCAGAGGTCAGGATTTCCAGAGTTGACACTATGAACATTTAATAGTACAACGTCTACCTCATATAGCAGATTTAGCTTTGTTAAATGTTATCAATACCTCTTAAAAGACGCATTTCAAAATAAATAGCTGACTTTTTAAAAACACCACTATCTACAGTTTAAGAAATACTACCATTCTTCTTGTCTAACAAAAATTTGTATCCAGTCCATGTAAGTGGACTTAAGCTACTCAAACTAAAAACATTTATATAACTACATTGGAATAAAATACCACAGAAACTAAGTATTTAAAGCCAACTGTCTTGTTCAGGATGCAAAATGATTTCTTTATCATCTATCACTACCAATTTTTGCGTATCTCCTGGCTCTTTAGTCACAAAATCCCCTTACTCGCTGTTCACCAAGCAGGGGGGGGGGGAAGCTAGTAGAAAAAAACCAATGTCTTCTGCACAACAGACCAAAAAATTTCACACAGCTTTGCCTCTCAGTCAGTAATGTATTGTTGAATAAGGCTGTGTAGGGTTTTTTTGTTTGTTTGTTGGTTTTCTAAAGAGACAGTCCAATGTTAACTTAAAAAAAATTATTGTATCTGGGAGGTATAATGTGACCCAATTATTAATCGTTCTCACAGTAAAACGTGTCTCTCATTTCTAGACTGAGCCCTTTAATTTCAACATTCAGCCAGCACAGCTTTGTTACACTCACAGTGTTAAACTAAAAGCATGTCCACATCACCAACAGAGTATTTCAGAAAGATGCAAGTCAGAGAGCAATTGCAAGCCAGTAAATCTGTACCACAATGTACAGTGGCCTGGAGACATAACAGCATCTCACGCTCCCCTTCTGCGGAGTTATTGCAAGAGGCTCTGCACATGTGCTTTTTGTACCAGAATTTAAATAAGTCTGTTTAGTACATTAAATCCAATTATAATTTTCAAAATACCGTGTTTGATGTAATTATGTTTTGACTGTGTGTAAACATATATGTGTACAATACATTTTAATTCATGTATTAATGGGTTTCCTCTAAAAAGATCCAGAAAATTGATGTTCAAACTACTCACCAAGAATGAGCTTCTCATTGATCAGAATAAATGTTGTTATACTTTTAAGAACTTCAGCAGCTGCTAACAGCATCTCTGTCTGTTGCTCATCTCCACAAAAATAAACTACCAGTTGAACCCATTTTTTCAGGACTTCTTCTGAAATCTGAAGGCACAGAAGATGCGAGAAGTATGCTTTACAATCCGATGTCACCGCTCACCATCACATTAAACTATGGACTGCTGAAGGGATACTACTCATGAGTAAATGCAGGTTTTTTTCCCAAGGTGGTGAATCCCAGAATTCCATTCAAAAGTTGGCTTACTATGTCACAGATAGTTAAGATGGGAGATTTTCTTTTAGTCAGAGCAGAATTCATAGGCAATTCTCTCACTCTGTCCCTTCACACCAGACTCACCAGTGACCACACAAGTCAAAGCATATCTATGTGTCCTCAGTTCTTCTAAACATGCAAGCCAAAGACAAATATACTGGACTGTAACAAAGAGAAGCAATTCTCAGAAGCATCCTACAAGTAGAATACACATATCTGGAAAAACAACTAAAAGCATATGAACCATAGCATCAATCTTAGGCTTTGAGAATGATACAATGCTTGGTAGAGGGGTGAATGCAGCTCCATCTGCCTCCTCTGCAGATACTGCAGATGGAATTTTTTTTAATAAGACTGCTGAGGTATCTTGGGTTCTGACAGCATGTGCATTCAAAACACTGAAGGAACCTCTATGTTGGCTGATACACAGCAAAGGTCACTGTCCTAAAACCGGAAGAATTAGAAAAAAGAACAGGAAAGAGAAATTTCCTGTTTCACATAAAATCCAGTTGCCATTTTTTGGAAAATATTTAGTCCTCAGACATATGCTAGGAATACTACTGCTCAGTAATAATGGGACAAAGCTTCGACTCTTCCCGACATGTAGTGACAGCTACTAGATTTTTTGTGGAAAGAAATAATGTGCATTTTACCCAAAACTCAAACTTCCAAGACTTGTCAACTCTGACCTCCATTGGGACAGCTGGGCCGTAACTGGGAAGAGAAAGTCCTAACTTCCGTAAGTGACAAAGAAAGAGCTGGGATCCCCTGCAAATGCCACACTCAGGAGGGCGGCGGGTCAGTCAAGCTGCAGAAGCCTCAAGCGCAGGTTAGATAACAGAATATGCAAACTGCAGGAGGTGGCATCCAGGCACAGCCACAAGCAAGCGTGCACTACAGCAATTAGAAGGAAGCTCCAGAGGAAAAAAAAAAACCAAACAGATTGGGACCTCATGCACAGGAGAACAGGAAAAGCAGCATCAGCTCAACCTGAGACACTTGAGGTATGTGCAACTAACTTCTTTTTTTTTTCTCCCTTCTTTCCTTTTTTACTTATTTTTAATTAAAGGAAGTGAAAAAAGAACAACCAAACAAGAAGAGAACCAATGAAGAGGTGACTTGAGTTAAAGGGCAGATAAGCGCAGGAGGACTTACTAAGGGATAAACGAAACCTCGGTCATAATCTGCCTCATTCTGCATGGTATGTGGCCACGTACCTGCACTGCACAAAGGGACAGAGCCAGAGCATGTCCTACAGATTCTGTAACAGGTTAAAAAAAATAAATCTCCCGAGATGTTACAGTTACTCAAATTTTCAACAGACACATGGACTATCTAGGAAGACAGAAATTGATTTTTACTTTAGGGAAGAGAAACAATCCCTTCTACAGCTGCAAATACTGAATGCAAGCCCAAAGAAAGAATTTAGATGGAAAACTGATGTACTTGGTCTTTTATAAAACAGAAGGCACTCTCTGTACAGATGTCTTAGATCTCCCATGATTTACATGCTTACCAGAGAAATTTGTTTTAGCAATACTACAGTTAAGATTGTTACAGCATTTTTCATTAATTCCTCTCTGTAAATTAATACAAAACTTCAAAGCGATAACATGTTCCACGTCTATTTGTGAAATCACGTTTATATGGTTATTTTAATGTTTATAACTTGAAGACCTTGCATTTTGCCTTTCTTAAACAAAAAGATTTAACATCATAATTTATGTTCCCAATTCTTGTATGCAAATCTGTGGCTTCCTTTTTTTTTTTTTTAATCATGAGACAAGATTATTAGCATACAATATGAATAAATTCTGCTGCACATTCTATAAAAAATAACAACTACATAAGGAAAAAAAAAAATCTTCATTTTAAAACAGATCATGAGAATTTTGTCTATTTTTAAATATCCATTAAGTGTTTTTTGTATCTTTGAAAACAACAACAAAAAATGGCCTAGCATTAAAAGCTGCCTTAGCACTGCTCTACACATACATACGTGACATCACAGACTGACAATTTAAAATCAAAAGACATCTGAGCCAGTAATTTGTGCTGGTATAAATCTAAATTAAATAGTCTATAAAGAGGAACGGAGAATACAGAGCCTTGAATTTTACAAGGGTTATTTTTACTCTAGTGTTTTAAAAACAAATTTTAAGAGCAAATTCCATGAGAAACTCCATGCAGACAAGCTGGTGTGCTCAGACAGTGATTTCAGGCTAAGACTTGGCAAGGTCATACTGCACACAGTGAGGAAGGGAACTGCACCCAACCACTGCTTCAGCTTCTTGCCTTCCCCTCGGATCTGCTCTCCTCCTGGCTCCCCAGCAATTACAAACCACAACAAAGTTGTACTTTAGTAAATGGACTGGATTCAGTACATGTGTTAATCACCATAGGCATTTTTCTTTCCACATTATAGTGACTATTTTGGATGCTCTCAGAAGTTGAAATTAATCCATCAGAAAAATTTACTTAAGTATTTAACTCGAAATGACTTTGAGAGGGATATACTGAGATGATATTCATGGCCATTTCATTTCAGAACGTGGCAGTGTATTCAGAGCGGAAGACATAACGCCAGAAAAGGTGCAATGGCACAAGAAAACACAAGCTTGGGGCTTCTATCTAAAAGAAGCCACGTTACTTCTATCACCAAAAACTCAGAATTGCAACACTCTTAAGCAGCTCCATTTCCCTTACCTGCTGATGGTCCTGCAAAAGATGGATAACCAACTTGGAGGCAAATTTGAGAGCTATGCTTTGAACTTCAGTGCTGAGAAAACAAGGTAAAGAACATATCAAAAAAAAGCAGCTATTTCTGCCATCATTTCACCTCTAGGAAAAAAACAGCCAGTTCTTAATCATTCCTGATTATCACCAATGGGTATTCCGCAAGCTGAGCACTCAGAATTTTTACATTACAGATCTTGATGTTAAGTTTTTAGTTGATATGCAAATGAAATATGCTCTTACTTTCACCTCTCTTGTGTTTGTTTTCTATCTGCACACTTCCCATAGAAAAAAAACATTTGAAAATGGAAGTCAAGTCAAACAAACCAGACATCATTTTAAACGATAAACAAAAGCATTTCTTCAAGCTGGTGTTAAGTTCCAGGAATAGCTCTTCTATAGCTGCTAGAAATGTTACTAGTGCAGAATATGCCAACTGCCGGCTCCCGAGCCTCCATACTGCCCAGCAGGGTCTAAGGACATGACACTTGGCACCATGGCTCCTGAAGGGCTGGTCTCACCGCAGGGAATGGCAACACCTGAGCAGTAAGGTCTGCTATTTCAGCTATTTCCCTCTAACAGCACCAGTCAGTGTTATTTTACCGCAAGTATCTTATTTCATTCCAGAAATAAACACTCCACATCATCATTTAAACTTGAAAAAATTTAGTGCAAATCAGCAGCAATGTGCACAGCTATAAAATGCTGTTCTACACTCTATACCATAAATATTCTACATTGGTAACACTGGGGTGCAATGTTTATACGGCTTAAAAAAAGAGACTATTAGAAACAGGATGGTCTTGCCCTTAGAGCCTGGATGCTTCAACCCTGTTTGTCCATTCTGTTACGAATGGATGGACACAGCTTCTAATTCAGTACGAACTACAAACTGGCTTCAAATTTTCAGCACTTTCTGCTGACTCTACAGTCTGATTAAGAAGTGCTAACCCTAAGGATTAGGGTTAACCATTTCTGCCAATCCAACAAGTGAAATCAGATCTGTCACTCTTTCTATAGACTGTCCACAGATAAACCAAGATAGGACAGATGGCAGATTCACAGTGGATGAGTGTATGTTTGGATCATCAATTCTACGCATTATGGTGTTTCCCGATTACCATTCAGGAAGCGCTATGCTCACTGGCTGTCATCTGACAGCCGGAACAACTTCTTATTTCAGGAACTGCATTACTGGACATTTACAGGGTGCTTGCCAGTATGACTTGTGGGCTTTTTTAATAATTCAGATCCATGTCTAACTTCTCTGAAAAATTCTAATCAAGAGCTCTCTGTATTCAAATAAGCCACACTCACTTTTCTGAAACATGGATTTTTAAATCAACAGATAGTCCAAAACCAATAAATTAATGCTTCAACATTTAAAGTTTTTAAATGTAAGTATTTTAACATGCATGACAGACCATACCTGTCGGAGATATCTACAATGTTTAAACTCCAGGTTAAGAGCTCATTTGGATTCATTTTTATAGAGCATTCAGTCTTTGGAAGCACATTTCTAAGATCCATATTATGAAGAATTTCCAGCACCTGCACACACAATTCACAAACAAAGAATTTACAAACAATCTCAACATGAATGTGTGCATTTGAGATCAATAAAACACTGACTTAAACCCCACTCCAAGAACACAAAAGTCCTC
>NW_009216085.1:115214-129677 GCF_000690835.1 Fulmarus glacialis | reverse complement strand
GGAAAGAGGAAGTTCTTGCTTTTACGCAAGAACATCTGTCACAGAATTATAGCACAGCTCCTATTCAATGTAAAAAAAAAAACAAAAACCACTTACGTACTATTTAAAAAACATCATGCACGTTTGAAATATATTTTTAAAAATTAAGAATATCATTTACTGAAAACATATCAAATGTCAATAAAATAGTGCCCTCCTACCTTGCAAAAACACTGGAGATTCTTCTCCTTCAGAGCCATTGTGAGAAGAGTGCCTTCCAAATCAATGAGTAAATACAACACACCACCTTCTTCTGCAATCTGCTTGGAATTTATTTGCTTCAACCACAGCAGTATTGCTTCCAATGCAAGCAAACGTACTTCATGAAACTCACAGTGAAGGAGATGAACTATTGACAATGATGGCTTGGCTATTTTCTTTGCAACAGGTGAACTGCTGCTCTGGATGTCAGGACCTGCAGTCACCGACAGTACTGATATTACAAGTTTCGTGATGCTCTGAAGATACTGTATCAGTCCTGGTATTGCAGATGAGTAGGGAATACCGGACACCAATTCAGAATCTGAAATAACTCTGTTCATCTCTTCCCAAAATCCAAACAATTGCATTCCTGAAATGAGAATAAAAATAAGTGACAAATAGATGATGTTACCATCTGCTCCAGACCATGAAGTGATTCTGAAGTTGAAAAACATCATGTATGCAAAAGGTATCACAAGGTAAATTCAGGCATGAAATGAAAACATAGTTCTCCTTCATTTTAAACTGATGCTGAATTATTAAACAGTTTTCCTAGATATCACATGTATTCGTATTTAAATAAAGAAATAAGGACACAAACTTTTCTGAAAAATATAAATTGTTCAACACATGGGATGAAAGCTTCAAACAACTTAAAAAATGCTACAATACTTTGCAGATTGCCTGTCATCTTTGCCAATTATAGCTGTTTGATAAGTATTTCCTTAAATCAAGCTCCTAATACAGTCTTGCAAATTGTACATGCTTGCACTACCATTGTAGAAAGTGATTAACACAAATAAACTGTATTAAATGTATTTGGGAGAAAAAAATGTAGGTAGTTTGGAAACCTCAAAAAGCACCAAATACAAATATGCAATCATATTATACTTGATAGAATAGCTCTAAAATCAGAGATCAGACTGGAGAAAGTGCTGTCAGCCTACCCTGCAACTGAAATCAGGAGAAACAATGACAGGGCCATTCTGATAATACTGAAAATCCCACGCTTTGCATAGCTTTAGTCAGAAATGGTTACTATTAAGAAGATGCCCCTTCTACATAAATAGATCTGTCCTAAAGAATTTACTGAGTAAAAAAATCAAGTATGCTTTTCCTATGCCTATTAACTTTGAACAGTTAACACAGCTAAAAAAAAAAGGAGCTGCACTGACATGTCGTGACAGCACAGGAACTGTGACATTTCAGTCATTTACAGTGGTGCAACCTGCCCACATGGCACAGCACAGCCTGAGAACCTTCTGTAGTGCATGGCCATCTCCCACAGTGAACTAAAAGGTCCCTGCTATCTGTGATGCCAGAGGGTTTCAGGCTCTAGCAAAGCTGGCAACGTTGACACAAAATGAAAGAAAAAAAAAAAAATCAATAGTCCTCACACACACGTAAGACTGAAATCCCCACATGCTGCCTTGTCCATCATCAACAGCAATAAACACTTTTATAATATCAAACTCAAGATTCTTCCCCAGTTCAGATGTTTGTATAGCTTGTACTGCAAGGAAATTAATATGTTATATCCCACAGAATTCAAATACAAGCATGAAGAAGTACAGAAAAGAACAACGCTGCCACTGGTGTTGAGGGATGTTAGAAGTTTGGAGTTTCTAAAATATCAACATGCATTAAAGGTAAATACAAAGATTAAAGCAAACTTACTTAGATTTCTTCAGTATCTACAAGGAGACAAGTCATTTCCATATAAGTTTGCTATTTATAATTAAGCGCTGAGTACTACCAAAAAGCCTGTCCAAGTATTACCATTGAACTGCTGAATCTGACATGAAGCTGCAACACAAATATGGATTCGTTTTATTGCCCATGAAGACATTTCCCTAATCCTTCTATTTACAGTTAAATATCCTGCCCTTTCATATTCAAATTCTTCCGAAGCCACCTTTATTTGTTTGACATTTACATAGAAACTTGACATGGTTGTACACTGTCTAGCATATAAGGCAGAAGCATTTTCTAAGTAATTCTGGACAAGCTTCAAAGAAATTTGGTATTTGAAAAGATTTTCAGACATACTACCTAACCATTAGTTCTGTCATTCACGTTTTCACTACAGTTTCTTTTCTGAACAGGCTTGACGTAGTCAAAGAAACCGCAATATCACTGTGAACCCGTGTCACAGCATAATCCTCTAGATGACACAGGTGGCTTCCATCTCGTAACATGCAAACTTGTGTATTTTATTTCCTACATTTTCTAAAGCCCCCCCAAACACACTGGCATTACATACTGGCATCATAGCATAAACTAGCATTAATGCCTATGTCCAACTGCCAGAATTCCTTAATTTCTGAACTGTTTGGTTGCCTTGGAGAAGGATTAGGCCTTCATCCCAGTTATTACAGAGCCTGACTCCACAGACACCGGTTTAAAAACAGAAATAATCCCAGGCAGTTGAAAGAAAAAGGTTCAAGTTCAAGCGCCTTGATTCGAGAAGAGAAACAGCTTCAGTTTTGGAGCCCTGCACCCTCTCAGCTTCCTGTGTGCTTCCCTCCTCAGCTGCATTTCAGCAATACACAAGTCCGCTAGCTCAGTTGTTCAAACTAAGTATGTATTTCTAAGTACATTGCAAGAGAAGGGCTTTTATTTCCTATCAACATTGCTTTACATTGAGGTATAGCTGTCACACGTGCAAGCAGTAACATGAAAACCAACAGGATGGAAGGGTCAAAGCTCTAAGGCAAGGCAAGGGAGAGCAGTATTAGGTGGACAAAAAGAGATAAATATGAGGGGAAGAGGGGGAGGGTGTCTTTCATTTTGCTGGTGTCAACACTGCCAACTTTGCTAGAGCCTGCAACCTAACATCAGAGAGAGTGGTGACCCTTCTGTTGACTCCAGGAGCTGGCCACGCACCGAGCTTCAGATCCGGTACAGTAAACCTTCATTTGAATTTTGCAAGGCCAGCATAACTTCACTCTGTGTCTTCACCTTTGAAGGGGAAAATCATTTTTGTATAAAAAACATGGCAGAGCTACTCACTCCTAGAACTACTAATTTGCAGAGACTGCGATGCGAGAGTCTTCTGCCACAGATCCTCTTTTTCTGTACGTATCGGATACTTTTTCTGGTTTGGAAGACTTCTGGATGACTTCTGTTTTTCCCATGTGATTGTGAAAGACTGGACACCATGGCTCATGTATTTTACAGAAAGTCTCTTTAAAACTGGATGTCTCAACAGCAAGGCTGTCAGCAAAATAAGACTGTCTGCATATTTGGCTTAGCCTCAGCACACCATAGAGCAAATCCTTCTGCATTCATCTTCTGCTCCACATGCTCTCCAACACTCTTTTTTCACACAAATATGTACCAGAAGGAAAGCAAGCCCCTATCTTATTACAATGCAGTGGAAATATTCCTGCTATCAACTTCATCACTAAGAAATCTTTCCTGCCTTTCATGTAAACATTTTCTCTTCTGCTTAACTTTAAGTAAACTCTTTTCTTTGGCTTACATCAAAATATCCGACTAAACGAAAAAACCACACTGGTTCCCAAAGTAAATGTCTGTCTCTGTTGTTAAGATACAGTAAAGACATACTTTTATTTACAAACAAAAATCATTGTACAGTTTGAACGACCAGCTGCTGTGAGGGAAGAACAAATTTTGGCTGACCAAACAAGGATCCTGGCAAGCAGCGGTCTTGTCCAGGATGCTGATAGATGCAAAAGAGCCCCCAAGAATTAAGTGGACTTCTTTTTTTTTTAAAGGATTTCCTCATTTGTGGGACAGGAGGAACTTTGGCTCTCTTCTAGGAAGGGACACATCTTACAGAACAACTTGGTTCTCCTCAACACAGTGCACGAACATCCCATAGTCCTCCTCAATCCCTTTATGTCCACTACATTAAGATATGCGTATAACGTCTATGTCACATCATCTAGGTTTGAGGGTTGTTTTTTTAATCCTATTTGTGATCAACTGATGTTCACAGTCAGTTATATAAATGACCTTTCATCATCTGAAAATAAAGAGGAAAGGAAGAGGAGCAGACCTGATGAATCTCTAGCTACAAACCTCCTCAAAGTTTAGCCAGCTCCAAAACCTGTGCCCTGCCTGACTGACTTCTGCTCTTCCCCGCAGTGGCATGCAGGCACTATTCTATAGTCTGTTTCCAGAATAAGTAGATACATACAGTAAGGACAGAAAAACTTCCCTGCTCAGGGATTAACAAGCTGTCAGCTGATGGACAGTTCAGCCGATCTTTCATCTCAGAGATTCTACAATATGTTCAATAGTGACAGAAGTCATCTGAATTTCTTCCATATTTAAAACCTAAACTTGTTTCATCACCTTGCCAGCTGATGCACAGGGCTGATTATATATTTCTGTTGGATTTAGGTCATTTTACAGTGGCTGTCTAGGCTACTGCCAATTGGACAACTCTCCGAATCATCAAATGTATATTCTGTGAGGGGTTATTTTTCTGTATCTGTGATTATGATACATCCAAGTATTTGCACACTTCTAGATAAACGTTGATATCAAATCCTGTATGCAGCCCCTTGAGCACCCATGCCATCTTCCTACTAGAGGCTCCAGAAAAGAAGAACAAAGAAGGGAAAAAGGGGAGAAATTATTACCAACATCAGAAAACTTAATGACACTCTGCAAAGTCAGACAAAAATTACAAAAGCAGCAACGAAATGCTGCTGTGTCTGCAGTACAATGCTATCAAAAATCTGGATATTCATCATCATTCACCAAGACCTGCAAGAAGTTGCAATTATTTATGGACTGAAAAGAGGTTAAAATCCCTTGCACTCACAAACTACCATCTAGCTTTTGGAAGAGATCATATGAATAGAGAGAAGGCTGAAAGGTAATCAGTGCCAAGAAGAGATTTTCCTAGACAAACATTAAGGAAAAGTATTTTCTTTCATTTTTTCCCTTTTTATTACACGTGGATTAGGCGAAGTCACTGTTAAACAGAAAAAAACCAAAGAGAACAGAAAAGTGTATTTTATTACAATGCAGAACTAAGATAACTGTTGATGATCAGGAAAAGGGCACATTTTGAGCAGGAAAGACATCTGCAACATCTTCGACATCAGAGACTAAGCATCAGTACTCACAATACAATTCAAAACTACAAACACAAGAGATTAACAGAATCCATGGATAATATATTGTTGAGGAGAGAAGCATCCTATTGCATTTTGTGTAGTATAAGGGAAAGTTTTCAAAGGAAAAAAAAAAGGAAAAGAAAAAAGCATTTGATCTGGACACTGAGGCTATTTTTCTTACAGCTTCTCTCTGGCACAGCACCGAGTTTTCCACTTTTTTTTGCATTCATAGAAAACCATAAAACCCCATGGAGACAGTGCAAGTCAGTCAGTGGTATATGCTGGAATCTAAAGAGAGCCTGAAACAAGATTTCAGAAGGATGACCAGTCTCCATCTTCACATGGGGACAGAATTTTAACTGCTAACATTAACAAACACGATCAACTCCACTCTCCCTCAGTGTCCCTTACTTCCTGTAACACCCTTCCATATTCCCTGTTCAACATGGCATTCCAGCAATATCATGCTCTACCCTCCACAACCCTCCTCCTTTCACTGTGCCCCCGCAATCTTTCTGAAAATACTTTTACTTTCCTCCTCCCACGTCTGTGCCACGAGTTCTGCCCCCGACATTTCCTTGACTGCCCATTGGTGTTGCACGCTTCCACCTCCTTCCTCCCATAATTTATTCCTTTCAGCCTCGGTCCATTTGCTTCATCTTTCTGTCTCACACTCACTTTTACGCTGTCTTTTGGCCACCTTAACTTAGTATGTCCCTCACTTCATCTGCTTCTGGCATTTTACTGCCTGTGCAACTCCCAGTCACTCCCTGCCCCTTGGACCTCCAACAATCCCACTCTCAACTTCTTCATTCTCCTGTCTGCATTGAATTAGAATATTGGGTACCCAACTACACTTCCTTTTGACTTGTCTAATTTAATGTCAGCAGGCATAGGCCATTTAGATGATTCTATAAATATGTTTTAAATCTTTACCTTCCTCAAGTCAAAATGACAACATTGACAAAGTGCCACAGTCAATATACTGGCACACAAAGTTTATATAATTTCTGACACAACAAACAAATATTGCTCTCAATTTTTTCAGATGGAATTTCTTAAGTTCAAGCTAATTAGACCAAATAACCAAAACATGCATTAACAAGCTGACAGTGGTTTTGTTAAAATAACTGTTTGGCCACACTTCTTAGGGATTTTGGTAAAGAAAGCTAAAGTATGGCTAAAATAACCAACCTAGTTATTCCTGTCAAATTTTTGCCATTTAAATATTATCAGTTTTTGTTAGCCTGCAGAAACACTTTTAGTTACCATTTAGCTTCTTTTCAAAATAAGAAAGAGTAAGAAGTACAATATAGGAAAAAAGTGGGCACAGCCTTCAAATGCTATTTAAAAGTCCTACAGATCATATCATTCAGGCAAAACATTTAAGAGATTCCTACTTAAAAAACAATTTGTGCTTTCATTGCAAAGCATCTAGAAGTTTGATAATGCATACTATTTCTATCAATACATTTTATAACTTCTAATTAAAAAAGACAAATATAACTAAGAGAATGATATTGCAATATATGTCATACTTGAGAGCATAAAAAAGGAGAAAACCAGCAGACAGTTGTACGTAACTGCCCATGTTTCTGATCTCAAACACACATGTACAATGCACAGTATTTTTTGCAATTGTTTCTGTTGTTCATGAGCAGAATTTAAGAATCTTAAGTAAACTACATCTACAAAAGGTTTAGCTGTTTGGAAGATAGTAAGAAAATGGAGGTCTGTTTTTGCAAAACTCAAGGAAAGAATATATTAGTGAGAGCAGAATACTGGCTGCTCCATTTTGATATCAAAACAATCTATTTATGAATAGGATTAATTATGTAAATACTGAGTAACTCTTCCCACTGACGACAACACCAGTGGAGTTTGGTTAATCTCAAGAACTTTTATAAATTCTTCCACCTCAACTGTAGAAAGGAAAAATGCATGGTTAGACTTCAAGTGGCAGCTTCTCCTAGGTCACAGATTCATCCTACTTGACATTCTATTTAAAAACTTGAATTTTGAAGATACTATGCTCGATAATAGGCCAAACCAGCCAGGAGACTGACAGCATATATACAGGATAAAAGAACAACTAGGAAGGATTATCTTTAGCAAATTTTTCTTTCGTCTTTTCTCTGACTTCTGTTCTACACCCCATTTCATTTATGTTGATGTGCTTCATGGACACAACACACTTTATCGACAAGTGCCTTTTTTTTTTGAACACAACCCTGGATAAAATGCGCTTTTATTAGTCAAGTAAATTTTAGCGAGTTGCATCCATTTCTCCCTTCACAAATTGATAAATTACTATCAGAAAACTGTTCTGAAAGGCCAGCAAGAAAGAAGATGTGACCACTTCGTCTTGTGGCATTCTTTCTCTGTTACAGAGAGGAAGAGCATCTCGGATCTAAGCTTTCACTGCAATGCACTGCACTGGCTGCTCTGCTACCAGCACTGCAGGATCACAGTAATGCTCTCATCGTATTGTTTAGCTTCAGACACCAATTTCCAGGAGAAGACATGAAAGCAGGAATATCTGTGACAGATCCTGTCAAAAGTCAACATATTCAACAGAGGCATCTTATCTACTGAAACACTATATCACAGCATAGCCTGTCTGTAATCTGGTATTCTGTCTCTTGCAACGCCCGTCTGAACGCATCAGAGAGAAGTGCGTAACTTCAGACACACACGTGGATCTGTAGCACTACAGCTTAATAGACCTCTCCTTCTGACTCCCATTGATCGAGCCTTGTGAATTTACAAATAATTATAAACACTGCTAATGCTGGACATGTTCCCACCTGGACTCTGAGGCATTTTTCCCCTCCAAAGATCCCTACAAGTGTTATTTAATTCCCCCAGTGATGTTTTAAATGTGAAATTCGGAAACTTCCCTCTATTCCTACACCACCCACTTTGGTGCTGGTTTACTTCTGGAGGAGTAACTTCACTGCTTTTTAGCAGTGTACCAGTGCCAGAAAATCCTCTGGAAGAGGACTGCGTTGTTCCACCCATTAGACTGGAAAGGCCCTGGACATCTGTGATTCCATGTCAATAAAAACAGTTACATATCAAAGAGGTATGCAAGAACAAATTCACTGGATATTATTAATCATCATTAATTCTGACCATAGACATTAGCTCATCAAATAATCCTAGATCTGGTAAGAACTTTTGTTTGTTCTCAATAAAGGCAAAAATAGTATTTTTATTTACATATTTTAACCTTTTTTTTTTTTTTTAAAGAAAAGTCTTGATTCAGTTTTGTCTGAGTTTCAACTGCAATTGGTAACTGAAAAAAAAAAATGTTGTAAGTTTACGTAGTCTTGGCATTATGTTTTGTCTCTGCACATCAGAAGACCCTCAGGCATATCAGGAGCCAGAAAAAATGCTTTAAATTTTGCATATCAACTCAAGCAAAGGAAACTGTATTTTGTCAGTGACATGAATCAGGCAACACTTCCATCCAAACCAGCAAATCAGAATAACAATGGGGTTTTTTTTATTTGTTTGTTTTAAGATAAATAATCATTATTTGGCCAGCAATAAATTTTTAGCAGGACAAGATGCTTTTGGTATCCATTACTCCCTGCCTTCCTTATCCGACATTTTAAATTGTTTTGAATTTGTGAAGTAAATTCCCTAAGGGCTGTCCTGCACTTTAAGAGACAGATTTTATTAATTGAAGACAACAAATCACTTACAGAAAATAATCGTAACGTAGGAAAGGCCTAGGCAGGGTTCTACTCTGAAAATCTCTTTGTAATTGTAGCCCCTTTAGACAGGCATAATCAATTAGAAGTGGTCTGATTTTAACCAGTTGCAGGCTCATTACATTGCATTCCTGTTTCTGTTGATGAAAATCAGTTTCAGCCCATGGCCTGGAACTCATATACAGCACTTCCTGGGGCCTCTTAGATAAACACATCAAGAAACAGTTTTATTTGGATTTGTCCTTCACCCTTTATTCATTGAAACAACTTTACAAATCAAGATTAAAACAGGGAAAAATTGGCTCATAACCAGAGATACACATATGTGAGTAAGATATTTAATCTCAGAAAAGTATAAAGCTTCAGTTAATAATTATTCCGTACAGAACATTTAAATGTGAGACTCAAAACATTCATTTTTAACTGTTGAGTTTAGTCTTTCTCTTACCGTGTCATGGGACACTCAGGTTCTCCTTAATATAAACATATTACTCCTTCATTTCAGAAGGGCTTCTGCCTGTGATACATAAAATTGTCCCTAATGTATGTTCAAGTTTTCAAAACCGTATTTCCAGTCTAAGTTTCTACTCTCTGTAGATATTGCCTGCAATATATCATTTTAAACCTATATAGGAATGAAACTTTTAAGTAAGACAATACTAATGAACTATCCCTGAGCAGAGAGAGTCTGCAAAAATAATTGCTTTCCTTCTACAGAAGTTTTACCTTACAGCACCCAGGTTTGGAACAGTCCACAACAAGCTTTAAAAAATAAATGACTCCACTACAGTCAGTAATCCAGCCACAGCATGGTGCAGTCGCTCAGGCTCAAAGGGCTATTCACAAGTCAGGGGCATTAAAAAAAAAAAAAAAAAAGGAGGGGCGTTTCCTGGTGTGGAGAAGTCAATAAAAGCCTTTGCAAATGTGCAGCAATAGTTTAAAAATCAAACAGACAAAAACCCCAAAGATAATGGAAATAGGAGAGAGACTGAAAGGAAATGTAATGCCCACTAAATAAGCAAATGAGGAGCCCTCACCTGGAATACTGGCCATTCCTTCATAAAAGGAAATACAAAAATCGAGTTGAAGGGTGAGTGACGAGAATAATCAGAATCAGAGGAAAAAAACTTCATATGAAGAGAATACAGAAACACTGGGATGATTCATACTACAAAGGAGATGAACAGAGGTAGAGCATAATGATTTTTAAAAGTGTAAAAATTAATATTCCAAAGAGGCTCTATCTTTAAAAAAGGAGTACTCAAATGAAAAAGGATGATGAGCCCAAATATGGCTGAAAGGGTTTTTGGGGGGTTGTTTTTGTTTATTTTGTAGATGTAATACACAGCTAGACTTTTTGATTTATTGCAAAGGACAACCACCAAAGCCAGTGGCGTATCAGGATTTAAGAAACTTTATTTTGTATAAATAACAAAAATAAGTAAATACATATTGTAACTAAGAATTATTGATGGTAGATACAGCCTACCCAAAACAAACATTAAGGAGTCAGGGAAAAAACTTATGCCTCAGGCATACTATATTGAAACTGCTTTATATAGGGTGGTTCATTCCTCCCTATAAAGCATGCAGCCCTTACCCAGTCACAAACAGTGGTCAGCACCCAACAGAATGAGACCTATGGTGCAACATCATCTGTTAATTTCCTTTACTGAACCATACATCTTGACATTTGGCACCCATGAGAGAGGAAGACTCTTCAGAGGACATGAAAGATCCGACCCATCTCCAAGAGCCCTCGATCACCCTAGCCATCTTCCTCTGATATAGTGGAACCCACCTGTCACATATTTTCTACATGTCTATGCTTCTAAGGGCTAGATTCTGCATCAACTTATCTGAAGAAGTTAATTTCAGACATGTTCATCACCAACTCATGTTCCTGACAAGTATCACTCTTCATGGGTGTGTGGTATTGCCAGTGCTACCCAAAACTGAGCAGCTATTTGAACTGTGCATTCACAAGAAATCACACAAATAGCAATTATGGAATTAAAATGGAACTACTTCTACCAAAGGGCTAAGCAAAAAAGCAAAAGGAATTAGTTTTCAAATCAAGAGTAGCCCCCAAAACAAGACTATCTGAAATAAAGAACGGTTCCAATGACTTAAATGCAGTGTTAAAATTAGTCATTAAGAATTTTAATGAAATGAAAGAACTATTCTTTAATTGCCTTTCTGGACTGACAAGGTAATTTATTACTCACTTGTTCATAAGAAATGAACAAAACAGGCCCACAAGGAAGCTGATTACAGCTGAACGACAGTTGCCTATACACAGTCACACTTGAAAGGGTATCCCTGCCTCCATACCTTTGTTTTCCTTATTGTTTACAGTATGTTTTGTATTGTTGCAAATAACACTCTGCATCATTAAAACCATTGATAGCTCTGACCGGTCCTTCAAAAACTTCAGAGTGATAAAAAATCAATATTAAAAAAGAAATTTAAAGAAGCTCTCAGTGTTGTTTCTTATAAAACTTCTAAACATGAGAAAACACTGTTTCTCTGAAACACCTTCAGGTGTCTCAGGAGGGAACATCTCTGTGGCTTTCAGGAAAGGTTAAAGTAGAAATATTCCGGGGTTTGGATTTTGTTTGTATTTACAACCTTGGATCAGGAAAACATTTTGGAACACTGGAGGGGATCTCTTTTGTTGTTACACAGTTCTAGGATTAGGAATACTGCAAGATCATTGCTTCATGCTTTGACATGGAGCCGTACCTCATTCTTCTCACCAACAATCCCCAGGACTAGCTCTCACAGAAGGCGGAATAAAGGGCCCTTTTATACAAAGCAGCTAAACGACTCCAGCATTCACTAGATACCATGAGTACAGCTAATATATTATTGTTTCTCCAGATTCAGAGCTCAGAAATTTCCCCACAGACATTCCATCTGATTTATAGAGCAGTACATTTGACTCACCTTGCTTCTGAGAATTCCGCAGGTGAGTACTCAGCATCACAAGGACATCAAGATAGGCAGCTCTGGTCACCAAACAAGGATTTGGCCTAGAAAAATCAAATTACTAAAGATTAAATCCTTATAACATCCATGCTCTGAAACAGCCATGAAATGCACCAGCTTGGTGTGTCTATTTTACTTAACTAATGAAGATCAACTACTGATCAAATTCGACTGCATATACAAAATAATTAGGCCAAGTTAACCAAGCTTCCTGGTCCATTCTGAATGACAGTCTCCCTAGCAGAATGGCAACATCATCCATCCATCCATTCCAGCAAATCGCAGTTTATACATTTCATTATTATTGAATGAATCAGCTTGCCCTGGCAACCAGTATGTCTTTGCTTTGTTTACAGATAATGTGCGTAATTAAATGCATTAACAAAAATAAGTCTTCAGGTCTGATTGTTACAGTTCATAAAAGAAAATTCCCCATGAAAGGTACCTACGACATCTTTTTAATGGCCATAGCGCTCTCACTGTTCTGATGAAGACCACAGAGGCATGCATGTTTTTAAAATTAGCTTTTTCTTTTTTCTCCCAGACAAGAATATTGAGTATTTTGTGTATGTAATGCAAATTGGTAACAAGCTACTTTCTGCTCTACCTCTTCAAGTCGCAAATGATAGACATTTTCTCTCCAATTAGAAAAGTAAAATTAGGTTAACATCTTAATTTTTCTCTATATTGCTATCACTGTATGTTTCAGCCAGGAAAACTTTTCTTAAAATATAACTTAATATGTGAACAAACAGGAAATCCAGTTCAAACACAGAAATTATTCTGATGAGTCCAATGGGACTTGCACTAAAACAAAAACTTTCAGAATCAAGTAGCACAAGCTTAAAGTATGACTAATTCTGTTCAGTATTTCATTTTTATTTTATCTGGCACTTTCTTTGTATGCTTATCTTGATGTTTGAAACGCTTTCAAAAAATTGTTAATTAAAAAATGTTCCAACAAACATTCTCAACTCTGTTACATCTTGAAACTCAAGAAAAAAAACATTTTCAAATAAGATATGTGATCATGAGATAAATATGAAAGGTCTGAGGTTCTTGCATAGAAGTTTGGCAGCTGTATTTGCCTATGGAGAGTTAGTCTATGATCCTGTTAAAAAAGACAACTTTTCCCAGAAACACTGCTCTCGCCTTCAGTAATAAACTCTGTAATAAGCCTAAATAACTTATGCTTACTTTTATGGTCTAAAATATTAGGCATCCACATAACACATAGCAGACTACATACTACCAGGATTTCTCTTTGGCAAAGATTTTTTTTTTTCTTTTGCATGAACAGACTTTTTAGACACTTTCTTACTAATGAAGTAGTCATGAACCTCCCAAAACTTCTCCATGCTTGCTTCTTACCACTTGCCTTAAAGCACAAGAGCTAAAAGCCTGCCTGCAGGGAAAATACACATCAATAAGAACTGATACCATAAGAAGCCAAAGCAATTTTAATATGGCCTATTTTGAAAAGCTGTACTAGGAAGACTTAATTTCTGTCCCGACTGAGCAAACCTCTCTACTTAATCTTGGTCATCCAGTTGTTACTCAAGTTGTTCTTCACAAATCTGTGTGAAAACACCACCAATATTCACAGGGTTAGGAGCTCAACCCACGAGAAAAGAGCGTGACAGATCAGTCAAAGGCTTAGAAGAAAAAGAAACCGAGAGGTCTCTCACAAGTACTCATAAAACGGACGAAAGCAGCCATGACAGATTTCAATTCAGATGAGGAACATAATGGGCCTACTGCACTTCAGCTCCCTTGAAAAACGGAAGATTCACTTATTATGCAGTCATTTCACCGGAAAGAAAATTTCCAACATACAAACTGTGCCTTGGGAAAAACATGGCTGACGCAACCTTTACTGAAGAAGTGACAACAGCAATACTGACAGGGGTTTTTATTCTGGTCCAGCTTTTAAGCATTTACCACTTCATTTTGAGTATGCGCATATGCATGTTTTGATTTTGAAATGAGGCTTTTCTAGCATAAAACATGCCAAACGTTTGTTCTTGGCTGGCTCCATTGCTCTGGTGATGCTAGTGAATTCTCAGCCGTATGTGCCAGACGGACACAACAGGAAATTCAGTTTTCCAAAACCAAGAAACTTCAGTGTTGTTCAGCCTGCAGCAGAAAGCTCAGTCTTGAACACAATCAAACTGTGATTTCTGTAACAGACCTGACAGCCAAAAATCACATGCTGAACATTTCAAGTGATGCACTGCGCACTATTTAAGATGACCTGTTTGTGCAGAACTTCAACAATGAGAGTAGGAAGAGTACAAGATATTTCTTTTTTAACACAGATACCCAAATAAAGTGATGTTCTCATAAAAAAGCTTTAAGGAAATCTGTCTCCAAACAAGAAAGTCACAGCACTAGCAAGGGTGGGAGCTCCAGGCATC
>NW_009216085.1:93835-115183 GCF_000690835.1 Fulmarus glacialis | reverse complement strand
ATTCCTTTTTTTGTCCAAACCCCAAAAATTAGTTCATTTCCCTTCCAAACTGGATATTAATGGAAACAAATATGTCATATGCTCACTCCAGATGATAAGCTGTATGTGACTCTGAACAGGATAGAGCTAGAGATGGTTAGGACTCTCATCTAAGGGATGTCCGCATAGGAATACCAAATGGATATCAAAACAACATTCATACTACTACACATGTATAGTAATAGCAAGCTAGTGATGTCAGCGCAGAGATCCATACCTCATTAAAGTGGTGCTTTGTCTACATTAGCAAGTAGGTCGGTGTAACAACAGCAGATTTATGAAGTCGAACAGCTGGTACCAAAGACCCAATGCCCACCCTACATACCATGCCCAGATGCATTAAAACACAATTTTCAGAAGTTCATCTTGTTGCTTTTTGTTTCTCTTTGGATACAGAGTTTATAGCCAGCCTGCTCCAGGAATTCCACTGCACTTAGCAGCTTATCCCACAGTTTCTAGCACTCCTTCGTGATGCTGTACTTGGAGGCTGACTGTCCAGGTGGAAATAAAGATCAGCTGACAGACAACCACTGAGTTAAATTTCACTAACAGTCAATATTGCAGAATATTTCAAACACATCTGACTGAAGAGAGGTCAAAGGCTGTCTGCCCTGAGTAACAGGTAAAAGGCAAGCCTTGTCACAGACTGGACCTGCAGAGGGGGAAGAAGACACCTGCAACCTTCAGAAACACAGTCAGGGATGGAAAGGATTACTGCTTAGAAAGAAGAAGACCCAGAAGAAATGTGTTTCTAATTTAATCAAGGAGAATGAAACAATGGCAGAAGGAGCTGCTGTGTCCCTAACTAGATCATCACGAAACTCCACAGAAGATACAAGGTGACTGTTGTGGTTTAACCCCAGCCAGCAACTAAACCCCACACAGCCGCTCGCTCACTCTCCCCTGGTGGGATGCGGGAGAGAATCAGAAGAGCATGCGTGAGAAAACTCGTGGGTTGAGATAAAGACAGTTTAATACACAAAGCAAAAGCTGCGCACGCAAGCAAACCAAAACAAGGAATTCATTCACCACCTCCCATCAGCAGGCAGGTGTTCAGCCATCTCCAGGAAAGCAGGGCTCCATCACACGTAACCGTTACTTGAGAAGACAAACACCATCACTCTGAACGTCCCCCCCTTCCTCCTTCTTCCCCCAGCTTTATACATGCTGAGCATGATGTCATATGGTATGGAATATCCCTTTGGTCAGTTGGGGTCAGCTGTCCCAGCTGTGCCCCCTCCCAACTTCTTGTGCACCCCCAGCCCACTCGCTGGTGGGGTGGGGTGAGAAGCAGCAAAGGCCTTGACTCTGTGTAAGCACTGCTCAGCAGTACCGAAAACATCCCTGTGTTACCAACACTGTTTTCAGCACAAATCCAAAACATAGCCCCATACTAGCTGCTGTGAAGAAAATTAACTCTAACCCAGCCAAAACCAGCACAGTGACTGAAAGAACACAAGTCAAAAAAGTTAAAGTGACTGAAAGTTTTAAAGGGTCTACAGGTATTTTTTTTTAACTGCCCACAGCTCCAGCCTAACAGTATCTTCAGTATGGGGAAAAAAGAGTATTTTTTAAAATTATTATTTTAGGTAGGCGTGGCTGAACAGTAGACAAATCTGAAAACACAGGTGCCAGTTTCCATACTATTAATTTTGACACATTATAGCAGGTTTCTGGATTAGATCCTGAAAATAAAGTCTTCCAAACCTATCCAATTTCTTATCATTAATGCTGAACAAGCAATTGGGGATAGGGTAGTCAGACTTCTTTGTAATTTCCTGGTATGTGAATATAAAGTTAGAAAAGAGTTGAAGTCACTGGCAGGAGGAAACCTTTTGTTAGCCATTAGAGTCCAGGGATTTTTTTAAGAGAAGAAGGTTAATGGAACTAAATAGTCCTTTTAAATTCACAGGCTCCTGTTCAAATGCCTTTGAAGAGGCCCAAGTTAAGCACTTACAGACTATTATGTGACCAGAGTAACAATAAGCTATTTGTTTTCAACAAGGAACTGCTTGGTAGGTGAATCAGGAAGCGTACCCTTCAGGAGATATTCCCTCTCTGTAGACGTAAATCAGACTGGGCAGGTTCAGAAGCTCCACGTGCAATACTGCGTTTTGCTCCAGCTAGCTTTGACTACCTACAGTAGCTTTGATTTCTGTTCTGCCTCTACCGCCTTTAAGTACCACTGACTGCAGCTTAGGTCTAGGTAACATGAAATCAATCCTAGACTCTCACAGTTGGAGCTCTGCAAATATTATTTTTTGAAAGTTTGATTCACCTTTTATAGTTAAGTCATGCTGAATTTAAGGTAGTCATTGGTTTGTTTATTTTGGCTGGTAGATCTGATGCAAACCAAACTGGCATTTATTGAAGAAATCAGCAATATGTGGTCACAGACCTCCTGTGTGCCCTGCTCACACACACGGTTTCAACTCTATCAGGAACACATGGCTTAACTTCTAAAATTCAGTTTCTCTTGTATTACTGTTTATTTTAAAGAAGATCAACATTAATGAATTACAGAGCAAATTACCTCCTCTTCCAAGGGAAACATCAAGGAGCAAAGAACATGGAAAGCTCACACATTTGGCGTCAATTCTGTCAGAACACTGGGAAAAAGATTTAAACAAACTAAACATACAACCTCTTGCTCCTCTAACCACTAAGGTCTGCAGAGGCCCTTAAACATCATTTCTACTCATTACAGGACACTGTTTAGAACGACTCAGATTTCTATTTATAAACGAGGATGCCAACACACCTTTATGATGAGCAAGTACCAAAGAATTTTGATGCACAACTTTTGCAGATTCTCATTCTCTTCTCAAACCCCCCAATTTTCAATGACACTAAGTCAGATGACTTAAAAAGATGACAACTATTTTCTCCTGGATCATTCCTCTTTTTCCAAAACAGCATCACCTCACTTAGAGATCAACAACAACAGTAACTTTAATATATTGCATTTGTTACATAAATATGACAGATACAAGTCACTGATTATGAAATCAAAGCTGTTTGTATTAACATTCATAAAATTAGGTTTTGGTTATTCTGCCCAATAGAAATTCAATGTTTTCCAAAGAGGTAGTTTATTTTGCTCATATTTTTCCTCATTAGGAAACAGATGTTGCAAAACTACTAGCAGAACAAGCACTATAAATATACAGCAACTTACGATATTTACTAAACATTTAAACATTTCTTTCCCTCCCTATTAACTTCCAGGTTACTCCTTCCTGGAGAATGGCAAATCTCTGCAAAGTATTCTTTCTTCTGGTGGCCAGATTCTTCTGATATGTGACCTGCAATTTTATCAACTAAAATATCTTCTAAACGAACTAAGAGTGCATCTTCTGTGATGTTTGAGTCTTGATACAGTCAAGTCTACCTAATCCTTAGGGGGCTACCCATAGGGGGTTTTATCCTTGGAGGGTTGCTGATGAACCAGGCCAAGCTGGCCTTGTACTGACCACGTTTTACCCCTGCAGAGAGATCTGGAAAATTATCATTTGTCACTCATGGAGGCAACAAAGTGAATGGAAATCACACCTACACATACAATGAGCAGCTGATTAAAAGGTTAAATCTCCCATTGTTTTGGCTATTAGCGTTCAAATTCTGCAGTATACTAAAGACTGAGGTTTTGGGGGGTATATTTGTTTAGAAGGCAGCCTTCATATTATCTATTTTCTCTCAGAGCCCACATCTGTAGCACTGAATCACATGCACGGCCTTCTTCTTGTCTTCTTGACGAGACATTAATAATGGATTTAATTACTAAACTTTGTCCATAGCATTTTTAACCATGTAATACAAAACCAGCACATCAGTGAACATCACAGCCAACAGACCTACATGTAATGGAAAGCATTTAAAAAAAAAATAATAATGAAGCCTACACTACCAAGTAATCCTTGCTGAGTTCCTGGAAGCGCAGGAACACCCGCATAGAAATACAAACATCTAGTAACTGTGCATCTGCTTCCCTACTTGGTGCTCTTGAGATCTTCTTGGAGTAATTACCATGTGCACAGTCCCCTTGACTTGCCCATTCTATAAGACCAGCTCATCCTGCATTATAGCAGGCATTTTCTCCAAAGGGAAAGTTGCTGGTCTGGTGATTTAAGCTTTTCTACCACCAGAAAGAGCCTATTATGTTACTCTTAGTCTCCTTGGTAAAGGCAGAGAATTATTGCTTCAAAAAGAAGTTACACAAATTATTTTTTCATTGTGATACCACCAAGAACATTCTGAGTTTCAGCTATTAAGAAAAATTAGTTTGTGCTCTGGCTGTCCTTGGTGAATGATACTGAAAGGTTGTGTTTTGTTGGTGTCATTTTTAGCATACCGGATTGATAAAATAATCCTGTCTGTTCTCTTTTTTATTCTCTTAATGAGAACTGCATGTGATCCCTTAGCAGCATCCTAAAAAATTTGGAGGTCAAACTAATCCCATGTGCAAATTTAATGAATTTTACACAATTAACATCAGGGTTTTCACCCATAAAGAGGCAAACTACTGAAACTCTCTTGTTTATTTATTGGAAAGCTTTTTCAGATATGGTGAGGATTTACTTCCAAAACCAGTAATTGTGCATGGTTTGTGCCTACTCTGAATGTTGCACTGGTTGAGGGAACACACCTTAAACAACTTTATTCAATTCTTAGTATTCCCTGAATGTTCATATTTAAGTTAGGAGTATACCTATGAACCAGAGTCAAAGAATGTTTTATCTTATGCAAAGTACCTCTTAAACTTCAGCCTGAAGTTTAAGCATCTCTACTGATACCCAAAGCAAGTGTTCCAAAACAAGCAATCACCAACTGCCTAAATAAACAATTAGTAGCTGTGTTAAGGATACTGTTATCAAAACTGGTGAAAGAGTGGACTTGGAGCAGTACCGAAACCTGAATTAGCCTGCTAAAAGCACATAAGATTTAAATGAATGCCTCCAAGAATACACTTATGAACAATGATGTAACTTATGACTCTGCTCTCAAAAGCAAAGACGAACCAGTCTAAATTAGGCTCATGGGTCAGAAAGTGCAGATTAATAAATTACCACTGTGCACCTGATGTGCAGTAACTGTTCATGCTGGTATGCTTCGCTTTCTGCTGGAACAGGACAACAAAAATTTCCCTTGATGTTTTGTATGTGTAAGAGCACACACATGAATTATTGCTCCAGCCCAGCTGACAGAAAGTAACTTTTCAATTTTCAAATAAATAAGACTTCTATAGAGCCAGGCTCAGTCATTAAAACTATTTTCAATTTTTGAACACAGCTGTATAATGCATACAGACTACTAATGAACAAAGATAATTAACCGCACTGCTCAATGTGTAGGTTTTAAAGACAGAAATGGAAAAGTGGAAAAGTTAGAAAACAGGAAGATGCCAAAGGCAGACATGGCCTTGGAAGGACAAGAAGGTTCATCTTGATGCAGTGAAAGACGAAGAGGCAAGAGAACTACCTAAAGAGAAGGACCACTCTTACACTCTCCTTAGTTGTTGCCCCCTTGCTGTTTTGAAAGTACAAAAAGCCCCTTCCAGCTCCCAAATAATGTCCCCCTTCCAAAAATCACATAGAGGCTGCTTGCAAAGCTGCATGGGCATCTTGCACCTGTATCTCGATAGGCCTGCATGTGCCACTGTTTTGTCTTTAATAGCCTGCTCACTAGAAATTACCGCGGTCTCTCTTAAGGGGCAATGAGAAGAATAAGGGCATATTTACATTACACTCTTTAAGCCACAAAGCCCTGAAACCACAGCGAGGCCACATTCCTGTTTTCCACACAGATGGCCTAAATGCACCTTGCATGAAGCTCCTTCTAGGAAGGATCTAAGACTGATTGTCTGCCTGTTGTCACTCATATAGCGCTGCCAAAAGAGGAAGGGGGGGAAAGGAGACTCTACAGGCTTGATGGAGTGCCACGGCTGTCAACTTGGCAAGTTAATGTGCTCTGTAGTGTTATAAAATACCTGTGAGATTTCCCTCATTCAAAGCAGTTATAGCTGGATCATCCTAGACTCAGCCTGGAGAAAACTGAGCAGCAAGTACCTCAGTGGACAGTGAATCTGGCTTTGAGCCCGAGCCTGGAATAACTTTTGCATGTATTTGTTGTGTGAGCTTGAATCTTGAGCCCCTACATCAGAACCCATTTGTATTTTTACCAGTCCCATCCATAAAGCAGAGAGCTAAGCAGCAGCACCGCAGAGCACGGGATATTTGGGTTATAAAGCTAAGTGGACACACCGCAGGCAGTCCATTCCAGATGAAATAGCGACTCTTAGCAAAATGCAAAGCCAGTTGGTTTTATATAAGGCTGTTCCACACAAGTTAGTTTCAAGAAAGCAGCCGCCTTAGAAGTAAACTTTCCCAGTGCAGACAAGCTCTCGGCTAAGAAATGGCACATGGCTGGAGGTTAGCAGAACATGTTATTTGACTTCTGGCAGAACCTCAAAGTCTTTTCCCCCCCTGTGGTCTCCAGTAAGAAGGAAGGCGGAAAAGAAAATCAAACTAAAAGCACTGGAAGACAGCATCCTACAGCAAAGCTGTGCAATGACATGATTTCACAAATTTTCCAATACCAATACTTTGCCATGCCAAAGGCTACAAATGAAACAAGACAGATATTTCCGGGACTTCTGTATAACAAATTACCAGCTCCAAAAGCTGCTCTTTCAGGTTTCTGTATTTACGATGCAGAAGGCACCTAGAGTTAGTCTTGTGACTGCTTGGTATGCAGTTGAGCTAAAAACTACTTTTTTTTTTTTTAATTTGTGTGAAAGAGCTTTGAACTTTTTCAAAGGCTTAGCTTGATATATTGATTACTTTTTTAAAGCTTTCACCAGATTAATTTCCATCACTTCATTCCATCACCTCAGTTCTCCAACAAAGCAGATTTTATACATTTTTAAATTTCTGTTCTTCTCAAACACCCTGCATCTCCCATACTTGGAAAAAATATAATAAACTAACTCTGGTGTGGGGGTGGAGGGAAGCAATAATATTACTAAACCACTGTAGACCAACAAACAAGCGTATTCTAAAACAAAATAAAAAGCATCAAATTAAGTATAAACTTCATTTACTTGCAAGTAAAGTGAAAAGTTTCAAGCGTCACCTTGAGACGTGGATGGAAGGCAGGTCTCATTTACCAAAATATCAAAAATGGAAATACTGCTGTTGAATACTCAAAAAAGTTAGTATTTTGAAGATGTAAAAAGAAACAACAATGAACGTGGAGGAAAGATTTTTTTCTTCTAATATTCTAATATATGCTACAAAGGGGAAAAAGCCACATTAACATCAGAAGCCTGCCTTCACAACAGACAAAAGGTATCAGTTGAAAAAGAGAATGTTTTATGAAATTCAGTTTGGGGAATGTGAGCCATTATTTTATTCTCTAAAGCACAATCAGGTGGGGGAGCGGAGGAGGGAGAAGGGATTAGTGTATTACAGGGAATGCACAATATTTTCTTGAGCTATTCTACACCAGTACATTCTGATGAAAGGAAATTATATTCTGGCCTGAAAAGGTAAAAAAAACCCACACAACCAACCAAACAAAAAAACACCAGTTCGGCAAACAGTTGAAGAAAGATAATAATTCCTCCAGATATATACATGACAATCATAGAATGGTTTGGGTAGGAAGGGACCTTAAAGATCATCTAGTTCCAGCCCCCCTGCCATGGGCAGGGACACCTTCCACTAGACCAGGTTGCTCAAAGCCCCATCCAACCTGGCCTTGAACACTTCCAGGGATGGGGCATCCACAGCTTCTCTGGGCAACCTGCTCCTGTGCCTCACCACCCTCATAGTGAAGAATTTCTTCCTTGTATCTAATCTAAATCTACCCTCTTTCAGTTTAAAGCCATTACCCCTTGTCCTATCACTAGATGCCCTTGCAAAAAGTCCCTCTCCACCTTTTTTGTAGGCCCCCCTCAGCTACTGGAAGGCTGCTGTAAGGTCTCCCTGGAGCCTTCTCTTCTCCAGGCTGAACAACCCCAACTCTCTCAGCCTGTCTTCATAGGAGAGGTGCTCCAGCCCTCTGATCATCTCCGTGAGCCTCATTTTTAAGAACTACTTATGCAATCCAAAATTTTGTAATTAAAATAAGAGTTTCTCAGAGAAGTTTGTTGCACAGTACGAAGGGAAGTAGGTAGTTGAAAGAACACCAGCAAGAACTTTACAGAACTAGCACAGAAATGTGAATGAAGACTGGTGTTTCAAAATAATGCCCTATTTTCCCAAATTCACAAACTGCTTTCCTATTATTTTAACTTTTTTTTTTATCCATTGAAGATTAATAGTGAGTGCCTATAATACCCTCTTTTCAAACAATCACTGCACTACAGCACCAGTGACACACTAAATTATCTCCTCATGAGAAAGGCAGAAGAAACAGATGGAAGTTCATTAATTTTTCTCTGTGGTACTCACTCTCTTTGCCTGAACAGAAAGAAGGTAAGAATGACTGTACGTGGACCATGGGTCCAGCCAGCTAGCACCCTCTCTGACAGTGACTAGCAGCAGATGGATACCAAGAAGTCTAACAACAGGGCGCAAATGAAGTGCTGGTTTCCTGATAATGCTCCCCCAATATCCAGAAAACTGCACAGACAGACTTACTGAGTTTCACAACTCATTTGCCAAGCAACCTCCCAAAACTCCTTTAAAATAAGAAAAAGAGAAAACAAGAACAACAAAAACCCCAAAACCCATCGTTCATCACAGAACAGTTGTTCAGCTCCACACAGCCAAATATAAATGGTAAAGCTGCACACTGAACATGGGAGACTAAAACTACCAGAAAATACCATCCATTTCAATATTTTTGTTTGGGTTGTTTGTTGGGGTTTTGTTTGTTTTGTTTTTAAATCACACCACACTGAACATATTTATCTCAAGCAGAAAATTAAGAGGCAAGCAAATTTTTTAAGCTTTATCATTTATTGTAGTCTTAAGGTTAAAGCATATTTGGAAGTAAATTTGGTTACCGAACATTTCATGGATATTTTACGTGGTTTTTTAAGACTTAAAAAAAGGAAGGAAAGAAAAAAGAAAACACATCTTAGCTCAAAGTGTGGCTAAGGACATATGGCCATATGGACTCAGAGAGAATGGTCAAGTACATTAGAAATTTACAAAAAGTGTTTCTGCCTGTCAAAAACCGATGACTTAACTTAGTGTTGCAAACCTGTATGCTTGCAATATAAAATTTTACTATTTAGGGAGAAGGGCATTAAGAAAACCTTTATGTGTAGCATTAACTGCGTAATTGAGAATGCATGAATGTGAAAAGGAGGCTACAATAAACTGCAAAACAAAAACGTGGTACTGACAGAGGGTTAATATTAGCACATGCAGCTGTGGCTTTTTACAGGCAAGTAAAAGAGAAAATACATCTCCTCTTCAAATACCTATACCATGTACCAAGATTTCTTAGAGCCTGAAAACATTTCCTTTTGGAGAGAATACAAAAAAAAAAGTCAGCACTAATATGACTAAAGACCACTTCTGAAAAAATACTTTGAAGACATACAATTTATTTAAAATCTATAATGAACAGAGCCTGGTCCTTATGCATTTGCTGCAGGAGAAAGAGGTTTGAATTATTCAGCACTAGTATCTTTCTACTGAATTTGGTCTCCCGTGTTTGGTTTTTTTTCTTTATAACAGTATCAATGGATTTAATTTCATTAAGTAAATTACCATTCTCATTTTAAGGCTTAAGAATGCTTATGCTGAGTCAAGTCAAAAGGTCCACCAAATCCAGCATGATGTCTCCAACTCGGGCAGAGAGCAGACGCACAGGAAAGGGAAGCGTAAGAACAGTGATACTTGACAAAACCTCTCTCTCAACCTTCAAGGTTGCTGAAGAATTTCTCAAGCCAATTGTGATAATTACATACTTAGTAACCTCACTGGGCTTTTCTTCCCTGACTCTGTTCAATCACTTGTTAAAAATTTAGATAGGTTTAAAGCCAACAGTATCTTGTATCATGGAGTTCCATAGCTAAACTAAAATTACATGAATAACTTCATTATTCTGTTTCTTTTAAATCTGCCACCTTGCATTGGAAGGGATGCTAAATACCTGTCTCCTTTTCCATGTGACTCATAGCATTAATTTTTTTTCCCATGTCATCCCTCAGTTGTCCCTTTTCCAGGTTAAAAAAATCTCAGCCTATCTAGTCATTCCCCATGTAGAAATTATTCTGGAGTTATTATCAGTCTTTTTACTGCTCCTCACTTCTACTGTATCTTCTTTGGGATTTACACAATATTAAAATATACAGTACAGATTAATACAGAAACTAAGTGTTTTCTGTTTTGTTCTGCATTCTTTTTATGATATTTGCCTCCTCCCCTCTGGGGCTCTACCAAGAATAAGGGTGATTTTTTTTTTCAAACAAAAAAATCTGCTTGGTTGACCACTCCTTCCCCAAGTAAAGTCCAGACTGCTTTATTCATGTGCATCATTTCACAATTATTTACACCAAGTTTTACCTGCTATATTGTCACTCTCTCAGGAGACAGTTATGTAATTCTCAAAGATCAACTCTATCTTGATTACCCCAACTCAGTTAACACTGGCAGAAGACTTCCTCAACCCACTAGTCACCCCCCTTCTCCAAATCACTTAAGATTTTGCTTTTAATGATCACAAAGCAACATAGGTTTTATCAGAGATCCACACTAGACTGCATTGGTGACCTCCCTCCACTGTGCAAACTGTAATCTGGAGTATTTTATTCAGTTATTTATCTATGCAAGGACTTGTGCTCTCTGTCCACAACTGATTCGTTTAAAGTTTTTGGTGGGAATTTTCAAAAGCAATTGATGAGATCAACTAGATTTCCGGGGGGGGGTGGGCGGGGAAGGGGAAGTTTCTTGATTGCAGTATGTAGGTCATCTGAAGATCCTTTTACAGAAACCTAAGGAAAATGTTTCCAAAACTATCTTGGATTGTTTGTGGGCAGCTAAATACTTCTGATAGTTTCAACAATTCTTATGACATTTTTCTACTACTTTTTTGTAAAGGTCAAAGTCAGAGAAAATAGTAACATAAAAACCTTGTATATGTGGCATATTTTTCTTAGTCCAAAAGCAACATTCATCCCTTCCTCAAAAAGGGTGCTTCTGTAGGCATTTTCATTCACACTTTTTTTTTTTTTTAAATGACTGGACTATAAAATGTAGCTGAGAATGAACTAAGAGAAGACTGAAAAACAGTAATGCACACTTATGTTTTTCCATCCCTTGCTTCTTTTTAAAAAAAAAAAAAAAAAAACAAAAAAAACTTGATTCAAAAACCAGCAAGCCAATAAGGCATCTATATTTTACATGTTTCTAGAGAAACAAATCTGTCCACCTTGCCAAAATAAAAAATAATTTAAGAAAACCCCATCAGCCAAGCCTTCCATATGTTAGTAACCTATGTGTATAAACATATATGTCTTGTGTTTTATCTTACCTTTTAGCCAACCACAGTTTGGTTCCTACACAGGTAATGATGTCACCCAGTCCCTGCTGAAAGTCCGAACTAACGAGCTGTTTTGATGCCAAGTACGACTGCAGCAAGTGAAAAACCTTAAAAAAAAAAAAAAAATTGAAACTAGAGTTTCTGAGTTTCTAACCACTGCTTTTCCTCCAAATAACTGTAAGATGACGACAACAACCACCTGCAAAACAAACAACTATTACTCAAGGAAAAACGTGTATTCATTTGGCATAACAACAAATGGAATCCTTAAATTTCCTATTCTTTAAAATTCACTTTTCACAGTAATTGAACAACAAACCACAGAAAGTGCTGGAAGATGTTAATCTCTGTGAAGCGAGCAGAGGACAGCCTGATGAACACCACTCCTACTAGCCCTTGCCAACTTAAGCATCCCTCAACTTTCAACCTTTCTGCAGTGCCATCTGCTCACCAGTGCCAGCACAACTGTCCGTGGAGCACGCTGGCAGCTTGGCCCACTGGATGGGGCGGGGCTGGTTGCATCGTACAAGTACAAGCAAGGAGACAGGGAAGGCTCTTTAAAATCCACACACTGAGCAAAAAGCTTTTTAAAGGCAGCAGAATTATCATCTATAACCACTCTGAAGTGCTGACAGAAAAGTATCTTTATTCCTGCTCCTGAGATCCTTCATTCAGGGCTCCGGTCAAACACAGTGAGCAGCTGGGTTTCACAGAGAAGGGAGATGCTTGCACCCTTCCCTTCCAAGGACAAAGAAGACTGAGCTCCTGCACTGGGCCTGTGCACTGACTGCACTACCTCCTCCAGAGCTTCACACAAAAGCCTAGTAGACACATCCTAGCTACCACGAAGGAAAGAATTCAAGGTACCAAAATAGAAAGCATGACCTGTAGCTTTCTAGTCAGACAGTTAACAAAGCAAATTAATTTCTGTTCTTAAGAGACCTTCCTTTGCTACTTAAAAACAGGTTTTCCAAGTAGTATTGAATACACAGAAAATTGTTAAGAAAAAATGGAGTTAAAGAAAGATGTACAGTCATCTAGATCATAAGCATGAAAAGGAAATCTTGGATAATATATGAAAGCTGATACCAACTGTACAGTGGAGCAGGACTCTCCAAGCCCAGCCCCTGTAGTACTCATCCTCTCTGCATGTGGGAGAGTGCATGACACACACTTCTGACACAAGTGACGATGCCCATATCATCCCACTTTGTTTTTACCTTTCCCATTCATATGCAAGTGAACAGGCAACACCCAGGTGATTTAATTTCTAAATGGAAAAACACAGAGACACATAGTGCAGTACTGAAGCCTAAAGGGAAAGATCTTGCTCAGGTAAAGGAGCTTTGTACGCATGTGCAATTTGGAAGCTGGAATAGGAGGAACAGGGTGCTAACTCTCCCCCTTTCCTTAACTTGCCTTACAGCCTCCAAATCTGAAATTCTGTTTGCCTACACAGGTAAGTTACATTGATAGACAAGACAGGGTTTCTATGCGAATTGAAAAAGTACACCTCCCTATTAATTATTTATTGAAACTGGCAACGTGCAGAATTTAGGAAGCTTTAGAGGTGTTATCAGACCATTTCTGAGAATACATACATGAGCATTTTATATGGAAACACTCTTAACGTGTGAGAGTATTAGCACTTCATACTTGCAAAGTGACAATTTTATGACTGACGGATCACGCTGAGGCATTCACTTCACTTTGGGAAAAGAAAAACCTTTATATCCAGACTTTTACATCTCAGACCTTGGTTTCCCGCATTCCAGCTGTCACTTGCTCCCGGGGTTTTATTTTTTTTGTTTGTTTGCTTGTTTTGGAAACACAAGCACTGCCGCATAGCATTAACTTGACACAATTTCATCTGGGTTATTTTTTGTGAAATTATTCAAGTGGAAAAACAGCTGTAGTGGTTTCAAATAAGCACGGAAACAGAACAGAAAAGATGTCAAGAGACTATCTAGTCCATACAAACAGTGAGGCAGGGTCTAAACATTCTCCAGTGAAACAAATGGCTGACTGTCCTAACCCTGAAAACAGCCAAGAAAGCAGATTCCAAAATATTTGTATGCAACCTCTTCTAGTGTTTCGCCCTCAAAATCCAAGCTCTTGAGATAAGGTGTTCCTCTCCACTCCCACCCTTCCCCTCACGGTAAGCAACTGTTCTCTGGACACCACTCAGTCGGTCCAGATTTTTTCCTAGTGAGGTACTTATTAAACACAGAGATCCCACTGGGGCCCCTTTGACAGGAACAATGAAATAAACTCTCGTCTCCCTGTGTTAGCAGGTGCTCTGTAGCCAAGAGACATCTCAGAAAGATAGCTGTCATCTTGCCTTTCTTTTTTCTAAATCTTCTGAAGTCCTCTGTACTAACATCATTTTGTTGATGGCAGACTACCTTTCTAGATGGTTCTTCCAAGATCATTTTGAATTTTCATCTTTTTCTATAAAGGGCTTTGCAAAAGTGCAAGCTTGCAAACATTTGAGAGCATCACCAGAGATCTCCACCTTAAATCCTCTTCTTTAGCCTGCTCTTGCCTGTGCAACAGCAGTCTGCTTATTAAAACAGTTTATGTAAGTATCGACTCAAAATTAACCTTTTTCATGAAAACCTGCACACAAAGTTGCCAATACTGCTAGTTTCTCTGTATTTTTTTGTGGCTTGCCCTTAATCTCTGTTAAGTAATGGACACCATAGAAGAAAAGGGATGAAAAAGGAAAATAATTTATATGCAGAAGCTCTTCTTATTGCCTTTTATATCCTCTGCTAATTGAAAATCATTTGGTGCCTTAACCTTTCTGATTTTAGTCTTCTGTGTTTATGTTCATTTCCAGGAACAAGAAGGGATTTACCTCTAAGCAGTAATACAAAATCTGTTTCACAATTATGAAGGGGCTATCATATTTTTTCCTGGAAGCTTAAATTAAGTTAATCTCTTCAGCTTTGAAAACAACTCCCAAAGTGCCTCCCTCCTAAATACAAAGGAAACCTAAGTAGTTTGATAATTCAAGCAAAAGGTCTTCAGAGAGGGAGAACTGTGCATACTAAATAGGTCAAATTTGTGGATTTAAATTAGTCCAGGTAAGAAATTCAGTACTGAAAATGCAATCAAAACTCCTCTGCAATTCAGTCGCTATATGAACTAATACCATTCAAAAGGTAAAAATCAGAGGGCATGAGCCATATTTAAGCAGTAGAATTAGAAGGTGCAACTCATGTAAGAGTTTGATTTACTCTTGAAAAATGTTGGCATTCATCAAAGACAAAGTTCAACTACTACAGTTTACCCTGGTCCAACTTTTGACATATGCAAAATACTGATTTTCTCATTATTTCAGTGCAAGCCCTCTATCATTTATTCAGGTCCCCTCATCAAATCTGAGAGACCTAGAAAGCTTTCCCCACAAAGGAATTATTTTTTTCAGCACAAGATCTTGGAATGCCTGAACTAAATTTGAAATTGTAACTGATGTTCGCATGTTTTATTCAAAGCCTTATTTTCTGTATGCTAAAATTTGAGACAACCAAACAAGCAATCTGTAAAAGTTAGCCTCAGTAGTTCTTCACGTCCATCATGTGTGACTTGTCATTTTTTGTCTTATAGTAATATTGCTCTAGCTTCCATGACCTAAGACTACAAGCCAAGCAATGTTTGCATGGGGAGGTAGCAAGTTTTATGAGACTGTTTGATATAGATAATAAAATAGACAGGCTTTCCAGCACATGTCTCTCCTCAAGTCCAACTACTAGATTTAAAATCCTCTGCTAAATTCCTCACTTACACATAAATGCAATGAGGTCATGGTGTTCCTTTTGTATGTGGGATCAGTTTTGTATTACAGTAAGGCAATATATTAATGATTTTTTCTTTTTTAAAGGTAGTTTTACAAGAGATTTGCACTGTCTGTAGAGGAAGGTTTATGAAGACTTACACGATGACAGCAATTATCTTTAAATTTCACATGAACTAAACACCAAGAAAGAAGCCTGAAAGCGTCTTTGAGATGTTGGGAGTCTTTTTAAAAGGACCGAAGACTCAACATCCGAAGTACTGCCCGTAGTTCTGTGGAACCCTGCATTAAAGAGGGCAAGTTGCTGGATGCTCACAAACCTTTTCTTTCACCAAGCAGGCTGGTCAGGAGTCAGGCTAATAGACCAGCAAGACTGTACGGACTGCCCGTCAACCTAGGCAAGAGAGGTGATCATGCCCCTGCACTTGGCACTGGTGAGGCCGCACCTTGAATACTGTGTTCAGTTTTGGGCCCCTCACTACAAGAAGGACACTGAGGTGCTGGAGCGTGTCCAGAGAAGGGCAACGAAGCTGGTGAAGGGTCTAGAGAACAAGTCTTATGAGGAGCGGCGGAGGGAACTGGGGCTGTTTAGCCTGGAGAAGAGGAGGCTGAGGGGAGACCTCATCGCGCTCTACAACTACCTGAAAGGAGGTTGTAGCGAGGTGGGGGTTGGTCTCTTCTCCCAAGTAACTGGCGATAGGACGAGAGGAAATGGCCTCAAGTTGCGCCAAGGGAGGATTAGACTGGACATTAGGAAAAACTTCTTTACGGAAAGGGTGGTCAGGCTTTGGAACAGGCTGCCCAGGGAAGTGGTAGAGTCACCATCCCTGGAAGTATTTTAAAGACGTGTAGATGAGGCGCTTAGGGACATGGTTTAGTGGGCATGGTGGTGTTGGGTTAACGGGTGGACTTGATGATGTTAGAGGTCTTTTCCAACCTTAATGATTCTATGGTTCTATGGTTCTAAGAGATGTTAAAACAGTGCAAGCCATGGGAAGTCCAGATACTTGGATACATAATGGGGGACAGTGTCCAGCAATTGACTATTCTGAGATCCTTTGGTCCACGAGGTTCTACTAACTCTGAGCCAGCATGTCCTAACCTGCTGCAGGTAAAACCACCAACATGGGAGGACTTCTTAGTGCAGAATAACACAACAACAACAAAAAAAAAGCACCAAGCCATCTCAGGTGTGACACTATATCCTAATTAGCAAAACCCAAGGACCCAGCATGCCAATGAATGGAAGCCATCTTCTGCTCTCCAGCCATTCCCAACTTCCAATACCTTCCCTCCCTTCCTTGGCATTGTTGATGCTTCATCCTTGTTCTTCAGCTGTAGAAGCCTCAAGAAAAGGGGTAAAAGCAGAGGAGAGCGGGGAAGGGAAGAGGCAAAAAAGGAAACAGCCAGCTTGGTTCCCTGCTGGTCAATCAGCAACACATCCTTCTGTCCTGTTTACATCCATCCCCCACCAAACAGCATGCTTTCAGATGCAAGACTGAGAGCCTTCTGTCCCTCCCCGTCATGACATGAGAAAGTTGAGTGTTTTCTTTGTACCCAAGCAAACCCTAAGACATTACATCTGCTATTTTCCAAGTGTTCATTTTGGATGATCAAGTTAAAAAAAATGCACATTACTTTTTTGAAAAAATACTTAAATGATTAGACATCAGCTAAGTCAAAATATAAATCATGAGAAGCGGGAAGAGACATTTTTCTCCCCCACATAAACTTCAATATGATATGAAGCTGATCATTATCTTTAGAATCTTTCATATCAGCTCAAATTGCTGTATTCAAGCTGTGAAATACAATACTAGAATAATGAAGCAATGCAACAGTGGATGAAAACTTGTATAAAACACAAAATTTAGCAAGTGCCTTTAAATTTTTTTTGATGCCAAGATTTCTCCTGCATATGCACAGAGACACTGCAAATGTAACACAACCTTTTAATAGCCACAAAGTTGATCTATTGTGACACACTTTCTGTCTAACAAATTAAAATTAACATTTTGTAGCATTAGCATTAATTTTATAGGAGGAACGAAGGTTTCCGAAATTTACAATAAACTTTTAACTTCAGACATGAAATAATGATTAGGTGGCTACTTGGTGTGCATGCGCACATGTTCGTATTTAAAAGAAAACACAGCCTTCAACATGTTGCTGCACAAAGTGCCTTTTTTAAACAATCAGATTTTCCAAAAACACGGGGAAGGTTATATAATTGCACGCTTCTCAGTGCAGCAGCAAAGTTAAACTTTTCTCCCCTTAAGCTGACCTGAAGCAATAAAAACTTCTGCATGCATGCCTTCAGCTATGTTTGGATGAAATTAAGTATACAGTACAAATATTCACATTCCTAAGTGCAAGACTGAAACAATGCTCCCAGTGTTCATTTCAGTGCTTCTTTAAGGAAAAAAAAAAAAAAAGGCAGCAAACTGACATCACCCTAAACTGTACATTCTCAGCATAGATCATTTAACTTCCTAAAAAAAAAAATAGAAAGAATACAGATGTTTCACCAGCTGAAAGAAAACACTGTGTAAATACTAAGCTTGGAAAAATATGCCACTCACCAAGCTATGGAGGTTGAAGCAACAAGGAAAGCCAAAAAAGGGTGTTTGCAAAATGGCAGCAGTAAGGAGATTACTGTACTAAGCTAAATGTGTTTTTTCAGAATTGTTCCATCAAAAGCTTTTACCCGAGTATTAGCAGACTAGTGAGAAAACCTCAAACATGATTTTTCTTTTCTTCTCTCATTTAAAGGCAGATAAAATTTTACTCTTCTTGTATGATAAATACAACTGCCAAGTTATCTCTGTATTCTGAAAGTGAGGCCCAATTTTTCATTTTTTATACTACGACCATGTAGATAAAAACTGGCAAGCTGCTGTGACAGGTGAAGGCATTTTTATTAGGATGATAAAAAGTTCAAAGTTACAATAATTATCTCCAGGGAAAAACAAGCCCTAACAATCCCTTTTTTCTTAAAGATGAAAAGTGCCAGTGTGATAATTACAATGGGACTAAAACCCTCAACTACCTCCCCCCAGTCTTCCAAGAAGATATCTATACAAAAATGGATGGGAGAGCTTATAACCATCTGGTTACCTTCTGATATTGTCTTGCTCTGTAAAAATTTATATTTGTGGAAAATAAATGTAACATTTTATCACCAGCAAGTATGGTATGAACACAGTCCCTGCAGTTCATGATACTCTTGCAAACAAAAGCAGCTACACAAGTTGCAGGGTAATAGTTTAAAATTCATGTAGAATCACAGCGCACAAACATGTTGTACCAGACAGCGCTGGTGGCACCTCCCATGCCCTGCGTTCTCACGGCATATGATTCATCCTCTGCCACACCGAGGTTTAGGAGCAGTGTGGATAGATCAACTCTATTAGAAACATTAAGGCTTTCCTTCATCTGAGTTTTACCTGGTATTTAATTATCAGGGGGAAAAAAAAAAAAAAGAGAGCTGAAGGTGGTTGGGGGGGGGCCAGAGTAATTATTCTGAATTCATTTCCACATTTAAATGACAATATATTGAAGAGGAATTTCAAATATTTATCAATTCTCTTGCCATCCCCAAACAAATGTGAAGTGTTAGAAAAGCCATCACTTGTTACATAGCTCTCGTAGTCTTAGATCATTTATACATACCAGATTATTATAGGCATCATCCCTTTGTTCCTACCACCTCCTTTCTTTGAAGTCTTTAATTTCATTATGGTAATTTCACAACTAACAGATCAGATTATTATTTCTGCCAAATATAAATTACATGATTGTCATCTATGATTACTATATATGAATATTATTTGCTTCCTCAAATTTGTTTTTGTATGAATTAATAAACTCAGTCTGAAGTTGCAAATATTTTTCTGAAAGCTGTACAAAATTTTTTTCTTCCTTTAAAGCAACAGCTGGTTCACAATTCAATTTTTCCATAATTTCAGCTTTGTTTTGTCAGCACATTTCATCATCTAATTAAACAATTTTGGTTTATTATTCATGAGAAAGTAGGGCTTTTAAATCCTTCTTCCAAATACATCCATCAAAATTCATAAAACCAGGTTTATAAAAGAATCAAGTTGTTTTAATTAAAATGCAGGCAAGCATGTTTTGATTGAATTAAGAAGTTGTAAAATAAGGTATGAAAGTGTCTAAAGTTATGAATAAAAATACAATACTAGTTAACTCCGTATAACTGAGCAAGAATAATACAGCTGTTTAATAATCTGAAAATTATGAATGTGCCATAACTAATGAAAGGTACAAAATGTTGGAATATAGCCAAGTAGCTTTCTTCTCAGTGACAGATCTATACCACAAAACATCCATTATTAAAAACGTGTCTTAAAATTAAACTCGTACTTTTGTCTAAAACAAGCCAACAAATGTGAAATTTTACAGATCAAAGTTCTTGCAATACCATTTTTATTAGGTTTTTCTTCCTATTTTAGTCAGGGTGAAATTGAATTCCAACCTAAAATTTGCATATGCAACTCAAATTCTGTATTAGGATAAAACAAAACAATGAGAAGTTTGCTGCCAGCTAACATCATATTCATTAGTGGTTTTTACTTGAAAGACCTAGCTGAATTGTCTCTTAAAAGTACATGGTTTGCCTATTCACATAGAAACCTGATACCAGGTCTGACTTTATAATTTTTAGGACATTCTTACCATTAGGATTTAAGATACTTTTTAAGCTATCATTCATCTTGTAACTAAAGGTACATGTGCTGGGCAGAGAAGCCCAACCAAAAGACCTATGAACAGATTGGCTAATGAGAAAACAGAAAACTGCAGTAAGTAGACGGCGCTAAGAAAAGGCAAACCTGCCTGATGAGTAAGGGTCTCACACACATCCTCCTAACCAGCCAGCTCGACCAGAGATGAAAGAGACTACTGCGGAGCTGGTGGCATTTCCACTCTCTGCAAACATATGTATTATCTTCCCAGCAGCATGTAACCAAAACCTGAAAGTCTAGAGAAATGAACACACCAGACTGTATGTTAGAAGCAGTTAAAAATTGTGCTCAGCCTGTATTTCTGATCAGAACAAACAGTAGGAAGGATACAATGAAGTCTGCTCTTCCAAGTCTATACCCTGCCATCGTAAAAACCCACCCATCACTGTCTTAATCCAGCTACCTCAAAGGATGTAAAGCTTTCCCCTTCCTTTAAACAGCTTTTTTTCCTTTTTCTTTTTTTGGGAGGCGGTGGTTAAACAATTTGAAATTATTCTTTCCCAGACTACGTCCTCGTAACAGTTATTCTGCACACGTCCACATGAAGGAGACAAAATGCAAATAGAAGACCAAGGTACACACCCTTGTCTACTGACGAATATTAGGAAGAATATTAAAGGATACAGCTACTCCACTGACACTAAGAAGCTGACATGTAAGAGACACAGTCAGTATGAACATGTTTATAAAGAGTGCTCAGAAGTACACTGCTACTTGACCCCGTAGCTTTGCTGGCTTCAACAGAGGTGATCTTCTGTCTCAGGAATGTCCGCATTAACACAAGCTGAGAAAATAATTAGAAGTAAGCTGTATCGATTTGATGCTTTTCTTTCCTAAATTCACATTATAGCATAAAGTGAAGCAAAACTTGCAGCTTCAGAAAACAATTTTCTTCTCTCAGCTAATGATTTTAAACTTACAGAAGAGAAAATACAGGTCTCAAACAAAAGAAAAACATTCAGTATTTTTGAAGTCTGAGGAATAATTTGCCACATTAAATGTCCAAGTGCAGATAGTTATACCCATGAAAATAAAAGGTGGTGCTTCTCAGAGTCATGTGACATCTTCCAAAAAGCTTTTCCCCATTCATACATCAAGTCAGTCATAACCTGTTGCTGTATATGCCTCTGTGTGAGGATCAACTTCCCTTTCCATCACAATATTTACAAGCATATTGTCATTTTTAATGGCTCCATTTACATCTGAGGAACTCAACATTAGCAATTGCACTCTTCTGTCTGAACT